>NC_034409.1:119212134-119426834 GCF_002078875.1 Numida meleagris | reverse complement strand
GCTTTCTATAACTACCTGAAGGGAGGTTGTAGTGAGCTGGGGGTCAGCCTCTTCTCTCTTGTAACTAGTGACAGGACGAGGGGGAATGGCTTCAAGTTGCGCCAGGGGAGATTTAGGCTGGATGTTAGGAAATACTACTTTTCTGAAAGAGTGGTCAGACGCTGGAACGGGCTGCCCAGGGAGGTGGTTGAGTCACTGTCCCTGGAGGTGTTCAAGAAACGTTTAGATATAGCGTTGGGAGACATGGTTTAATGTGGTTGTTGGTGGTAGGTGGATGGTTGGACTAGGTGATCTTGTAGGTCTTTTCCAACCTAGCTAATTCTTTGATTCTATGATTCTTTCCTTTTTCTCTTACTCTACCCACATCTCTTATCAGCATGGGAAGTCTAAGTTAAAAGGGAGCTGATTTCTTCACTCTGAACTCCTCCTTAGGCAGGATGCTCTGTTGTCTTGATCTTCCCTGCTTATCACCCCTACCACATCCTTCACAGTCCACTGCCCAGTTACCTGCAAAGGGTCAATCTGCCTGGATTGGAAAGAAGAGGAAATTTGGAGCAAACCTCAACGTGTATCTTCTGCTACAGGAAACAGGTTAAAACCTATCTGACCCTGTGTGGCTTTTTTCTTAATCCATGCAGTATTTTACAACCTCTAATCAGACCATCAGACTGCTGGCTTTTATGGAGTGCACTTTGACACCCAGGCAGCTTTAGAGCAGAAACTGTCAGTATATTTACGTTTCTCTTTGAAGCTGTGACATGCCTAAGAGTTAGAACTTGCAAGCCTTGCTTCAATCCTCAAGAGTTGTTGAGGTTTTCCCCCCTTCCTTTTCCCCACTTTCTGCTCATGCCACACTTTGTCATGCTCCCTTCAGGGATGTCCGTAGTAATCCCTACCCATCAAGTTCTCCAAAGACTGTGTCTGGAGCTGTCTCATTCACAGTTAGATGGTTAAAAACGTGATGCTTGTGTTCAAAAGTGGTTCAGCTGGCCTTTGGGCACCCCATTTTGAAAGCAGATATTCTGTGAAGCTAATTGGCAGAGCTAGAACTAAAATTAATTGATATCTTCCTATTAATATGTTGTAATTGTGTAAGAATTGTCTTGACACTTGCAAAAAGACCTGCAAAACTGGCCTGCCCAGCCCCTTCTCCAGCAGCCATCTTTGCATGAGCTTCCCATTTTTAAAAATCTCTGGGCATCCCAACAAGCTTTTTTTTTTTTTTATCCTGCTTGAAAAGCTACGAAACGTCACTTATTCCAGAATGGGAAAAGCTGGGGAAGAGTGAAACATGTTTGGTAAAAAGAAATTATGTAAGAAGATGCAGAGGATCTCTCTTAGAGAGAGATCGTTCCAGCCTTGGTGTTCAAGCTGAAATCCAGGCAACACTCATTTTTACTTCATCTAACAGTTTTAGAGATTCAGTAAGCACTGCAGTTCAGCAGTTATGGGCTGTTTCCACAAACATCTTGGCTGTAAGTGAAATTTCAATTCACTGCTGTACATTATAACCAGTTTGCACACTTTAAACAGATAAAAGATGAAGAATTATTCTTGCCTAGCACAAACTATTTCACATACCTTTGGAGTAAGACTTGGAAGACTACAACACTTTTTCATTGTTCCACTCAAGGTATATTTTTTCATAGCATGTAGTCCTGCTTCTGTGCATTTTTCTATTTATCCAAAGTGGTGTTTCAAGCTTGGCAAGCAGATCAGTGTGGACATTACCATCATCTTGATAAACAGATATTTCTGTAAGAGTTAAGATATGGATGTTCTATCTAGCAGAGAAGCTGGCATTCAGCCTAAGGAGTCTACCTTGCTTAACATATTCTGCAGCTTGTAGCTCTCAGAGAGACTGGTAACATCACAGGAAAGTTTTCTGGATGCAGCTGAGACCAAAGTTTGGACCATTTACAAAAGATGATAACTCCCAGCAGGTTCATCATTTCATACTAGAAGAAGAGTTAACTCAAAAGGCTGCAAAGACATTTCCAGGTTAAATCACAGCTGATAAGAGGTCTGCCTTAGACAGGAGTTTGTGTTTCAAACCTGTATTAATAAAATGAATAGAAAACTGGGAGATGATCCAAAAAGTTACAGCAGTGGTTCAATGTTCGAAGCAGCTGTTCCAAGGAAAATGGCAAAATACCTCTCCTGGATATTTGATTGTCTGCAGCCAGGAACGAATGAGATTAATCACAGTTTATTATTTTATTTCTCAACAGAAAAATATCCATGATGAAAAATGAAAAAGGTTGCCTTAAAGGCTAATTTTCTCAAGCAATTCTCAGGACAAAACAATTGTTTAAGAAAACAATAATAAAAATGTATGAACGGGATGTTACTGTTTGTGAGGCAAGGGACATTATCATTCTTTTTATATTCTGTAACACAAATTGCTGGTTGTTGACATTTTACAATGACTGGGGAGATCTCTCTGCTCTCATATCTACATCTCTCACTCGTGAAGCTGGGACCCGAGATTTTCCTTTAAATCTCTGAGAAACTTTAAGTCCGCAGATAAAGAGTAATCCCAAATACAATTTGTATAAACGGTGACAACTTGATGGTCTCTAAGGGCCTCCCACTGGTCGAACAGCAGAACTACACTGGTGGTGTCTTAAAATGAGGATCCTTTCACTTCGGAGAAAAATGTGTGAATGCTCTGCTTCTACCAGAGGAGATGCACTCGGACAAGGCAATGACTGAGGCATGGGGAGGTCTCTAAGCTGATTTGGAATATATTCTTATGGGACTAGGTGAAAGAAAGAAAAAACTTCCAGCTAGAAAGCCACTTTCAATGCCTATTTAGTCTCCTAGTTCTCAATAGAGTTCTCCAAGAATGGGAAACATGGTCATGCTCTAAGTTGTTTTTCAGATGAGTAATGGTTTGGTGCCAAGAAAAATAATTTTTTAAAAAGCACCTTTAAAAGTTGAGGTGGGATGAATGCAACACATATGGAAGAGAAACCAGAGCGAACATAAAGGTAGAGGGGAAGGTAGTACCCAAACTTGTCCTAAGCCTGCTCCTCAAGCTGTATGCTCTTCTCTCTAGAACCAGAAAAAGTCTCTAACTTAGCCTAGAGCTACAAAGTACAGAGTCATATTTATACAGTCCTTCTTTACATGGTCTAAGAAGCCTGAATGCCTGCTCTCCTCAGTCACGTTGCAAAGTTCAAATCTGGACCAGAGATGTGATGTGAAGCATCTCACAGATGTGTCTTGTCTCCTCTAAGCCAGGCAAGCAGGTAAATCCTGGCCACTCTCAAGGTGCATTTCTGGTTGCCACTCTCAGAGGGCTCTCTCAGATGTCCGCTGACATCTTCTGAGCAATTCCCAAGGGCTGACCATACCATCATGGATACAATAGTGACAAAGCGGACACAACCACTGAAAGCAGTTACATAGGATATAGCTAGCCCAGCAGAGCCCAGGCCAGAAGTAGTTAATTCAATTTCATACGTTTTGGCACCTCAAAATTTGTCTTTCATCTGATCAGAAATATAGATTAAGTGCAAGTTCAAACTGAAACAGAGAGAAACAGACAAAGAACATATGCTCTTGTGGGTCAGTGCGGTTAGATGGGAGATTGCCAAAACTTACTTGGCAACCAAAGTAAGAAACAAGTCACGTGCTCTAAGTCCTGAGCAAATGCAGTTGAAAAAAAGATGGAGACCATAACAAACACAATCAATAATTGACAAGTTCCTGTACATTTCTTCTACTAACAGAAACATATGTATTGTATTTCATTAAATGAGCTGATATTGAGAAAGAAGAATCTGTGTTACCCTTTTACAGTTGTAGCAGGCTTAACTTAAAATGAACCCCTTTCTCTCCCCAGACCTGTGGCTTCCTAAAACCAGAAATCTTTATTGATTTCTGGAAATCTTACCACTTTTCTCCAAAGTTCTAGCCCTAAATTCAACCTCTACTTCTCTCTCTCTGAGTTTGCCTCTGCCTTCCATCATGAGAGCAGCTCAATCTTACACTATCTATAGACAACCCGGTCATGGCTTCATAGCCATGAAGTGGCTATGACTTTTGACTCATTATAGATAGTAATAAAAAAACTAAGGTCCTTGACATTCAAATTACTGTTGTAATGGTGTTGGAAATTATCAGAATGTGGAAATTCGTTTCATACTTCCAGTCCCTGATTATTGGCTGACGGTAATTGCTTATGGCCACCAAAGGTGAGGTGAGATCATTCTTTCCATTTATTTGAGAAAAATGCAGAAGAATTCCATGTAGGAAATAGAAATAAGGCTCAAATTCTCCTTTCAAACTCCAAATCCTATGCAGGGGACACTGGGCGCACCCTAGGAGGAGGCAGAGGCCTGGAGTCTGTCCCTGGGCTGGTGGGCATTGACCCCTGCCCACCTGTGCCCATCTGGCTTTGGACACAAGATGCAGCATCCTTTCCACAGTTTTACTGTGTGTAGACAATACACATTCTGCTGGCATTAATCATTCAGTGTTCTCACTACTAATCTAGCTTGAAGGAAATATTATACCATCAATAAAGTTTAAAAGAATGAGAAAAGCTCAGTTCCCCATGAAATAGATTGAAATAAAAACCACTCAGAGCGTCTTCTCTGTGGCAGCCACACAGACTAGACACCAGAGCAACAAGAGTCAGAAATTGAACTAGGGTTGTATCTAGGAAACAAACATATAAGAAAAGGTGTCCAAAAAAGACAGTTCCCATTTTTGCTTAAGAAAAAGAAAAAACATCCTCCAGCTCAGCAAATAAGACTACCAGAAAAATCATTTTAGAAAATAGTCACCTGTCAGAAATGCATCCTAGATAGCTTTGCCTCATACAATCCGTTGAGAATCACAGTTGAAGCCTAACAAAACCTGCCCTTGGATTTAAGGATTTCAGGGTTGTACTCAAGGTTTCTTTTTCCACTGACTGCTGTGATGTTCAGTATAAATGCACGTCTCTGCAGAAATAACAAAGTCAGTTTTACCAGCATGAACTATTCTCAAAGCCAAGCTATGTGGTTGTGTGTATTCAATTCTTGGAGAGGTAAGCTCAGCTGGGGCAAATGCTGCTCCTATCTGCACATCTATGTATCCTCATGACTTCCTACACATGGGTAGTTCAGCATGAATTTGTATACATACATGAATAACTAGAAAAAAATGCTGTCTCCTTCTGGCCAGAGTAGAAGTGGAGAGGCAGGTAAGTCAGAAAGTTTGGGTTGTGAATGAAGTAATTGCAGTCCACAGCTACTTTGCTCCTCTGAAGAAGAGTGTATGTGTGCATGCAACCTGCTGATGTGGACAAATGCTGGAGAAAAGCCTTCATGAATTCTGTTATATGTTTTCCAACTTAGACTTCAAATTAAAGCAGGAGTAATAATTCACTGTAGCTAATTTGCTCAATGATTTCACTACTTCCCCTGTTCACAAATCATTCACGTGAAGACTGTGAGTCTATTCTTTCACTAATTTCTTTAAGTACCTAGGGGCAGCAAAACGCAGATGTGAAAACCCCAAGCCAAACCAGAGCTCATTCACAGGTAAGAACACTGATGCATTTCCATTACCATTAGGAGGCTCACCAGCATCACAAGGCAGAAGATCCTACAGCAGAAAATCCTAAAGCAAAATGCTAAATGGACTATTGAATCGAGAGGGCAGAGGGGGGAAAGCCCAGCACGACACCATCAAGTAACCACGAATGGGAGGAATAATAAGTGCCAGGACAATGCACGTAGCCAGCAGAAACACAACCTCTTGCAGAGAGCAGCCATGCAGTCAGAAAGGCATAGAAGGGACAGGCATGTCAAGACACAGATGTTATCAGAATGTCAAGGCTTCACCAACATTTCCTCACTGGTCCACAGATGACTGCTCCCTGAATCCATGCGTGTTACCAGGATTGTAACATCATTTGTAGTAGTGGCTTTCTGAGGAGGAACCACGTCCCAGGAGGTAACTTCTTACAAAGTAAAACCCACAAGGTGTCCAAAAAAGGCCAAAGGAAACCTAAGAAATGTCAGTGAATTGAGTCAGCAGCTTTTGACATGAAGACCTTAGTGTCCCACTACAGAAAATCAAGCAGTACCTTTGCTTGTGTCTAAACTGCTGATCACTTGACATTTATTAAAACATCCATGAGAAAGGAAATATTGAATTAGAGGTTTACCAGCAAGAGATTTTCAGGATAGATCTCTGTATTAATGTGTGTCTTTATGATGATGTCAAAAATCATTAAGAATAACAAACACTCATGAAATTCTGCAAAGCATCAGAAGAAGAAGAGCACAAGATGTGCTCTGGCAGATTAAGCCTGTTACTAAATCTCTTTTAATGCAAACCTGGCTGTTATAAATAGTCTTGCAGAGAGTGCCACAAAAAGTAGTAAGAAGTCACTGCATTCACCCTGAGAATACTTCTCTTGTGGACATGCCTCTGCAGAAGCTTGCCATCTTTCCCAGAAGACTGTTGCAAGAATGAGAGTTTCACCATTTTGAACCACAGCATTGTTAACAGTTTGTTAATTGAACAAGGTAAAGATGAGGGTATTTTGGATTGCCCTGTTCTGTCACTTGAACAGTGATTTTTATTTTTATTTTGGCTTTTTATAGATTCTTGGTTATCTTCGAGGACTATGCTATGAATTTTAGTCTTCTTTTTGAAATGAAATCCATATTTTCACTTTAACAGCACATACTTGTATGACAATGGCTCTATGGAGTAATATAGATAGCACTGAACACACATTCTGTAAAGAATAAAGAGAGAATCTCAGTTTTGAGTAGAACAGGTTGTGCTTCAGCTTCTCTATGAATGAATGTGTGTATAAAACTCTCTTCTGTTCATTCAGTGCTGTACCAAACTGTAGTCTCTCATTTTACAGTAAACAAAGGAAAATAACTCTCTCTTAAATTCAGCTGCTGGTTTCAATTATTTTAATAGCTGCACAGACTGAATCTCTGAAGTTTCAGTGTCTGGGATGAGAATCATGCACAGGAACATGTTTTCCTTTAATCAGTGCTGAAATTTGTTCCTTTTAATAATATCACCTATTTTTTATAATGCATATGTTTGCTGTGCTGAGTTCAGAAAAAATTTCAAACTATTAGCACTCATCTAGAACGTTCCATTCTCACCTGTAGAGAGAGCAGAATTAATCATTATGATGTGCCCTCGTGGCCAAGAATGCCAATGGTATCCTGGGGCACATTAAAAAGAGAGTGGCCAGCAGGTCAAGGAAGGTAATCCTCTCCCTCTACTCTGCCCTGGTGAGGCCACATCTGGAGTGCTGTGTCCAGTTCTGGGCTCCTCAGTTCAAGAAAGACAGGGAACTTCTGGAGAGAGCCCAGCAGAGGGCCACAGAAACATCGAGGGGCCTGGAGCATCTCCTGTATGAGGAAAGGCTGAGACCTGGCACTGTTCAGCCTGGAAAAGAGAAGGCTGAGGGGGAGAGGTTAGAACAGACAGATCCAGATGACCCTTCCAACCTCAACCATTCTGTGATTCCATGATTTCATAACAAAGCTATTTTTGTTCCTCGTTGTGTTTGTGGTGAAATAGGAAATAGTGCTCCTGTTTTCTACTGGGTGTACCTCATGCCATCCATCATACTAAAGCACAAGGTTGATTCATCACTGTTGTTGTTCCAGTTGAAAAGTCAGACTGTGACATCTGTTAACAAAGAGGCATGCCTACGCGGATCCATTCTTAACTTAAAATCAGTATTATAAATATAGAAAAACAGTTGCCAAATAATATTCTAATGTTGACTGTAGTATCACATTAAACCCACACAAACAGAGTATTAAAAACGGGTAGAGATCATGAAAGTGTTGGTTTTCTCTACTGACTCATTGAAGCCAAGAGTAGCTGTTAATATGTCTAATTAAGTGGCTGGCAATCCTTTGCAGTCTTGGTAGGAAAGGACATATTGGTGATGCGTATGGAAAAAAAAAAATCAGCACTGCTCATATTGTGACTAATCTACAATCCTCCTCATCAATTATCTATTCTGGTAATTAGATGAAAGGTCATTGCTTCCACTCAGTGATGAACCAGAAACCAGGAACCTAATGTTCTCATGTATAAGGCAGTTTTTCCTCACTTTCAAACCACATAATGTTAGCTACAAAATTATTACAAAATACAGCATGATTTAAAAGATCTCATCTTCTTCAACATTGTTCAAAATAACTCTAGTTAAATATAATTTTTCAAATACAAAGATGTCAGACTTTGTCAGCAAGAATCCACTATTAAAGAAGCTCTTCTTGATTATCTACAGTTTAACCTTTGTTCTTAAGCTTTCTAATAATTTAATTCTGCTACAAATGCCTACATTTTTAAAGCCAGATCAGAATTAAATTTAACTGAATAGTGCATTCCAGATAAATGATCTTTCTATTACTTCAAGTAAGAATTCAACAAAATTAAAGTAAAAGGTGAAACTTAGGATACGTTTATAAAGTACCTAGAAGAATATTGGAATTTTGAGAAGATTATTAAACTGATTTTATTTTCCAAAAGGACAATATCAGGGGATAAAACCCCAGGGATCCCATAGATCCCATTCTTCCTTTTTTTAATGCATTTGATGCCTAGAGATTCTTCTGAGAATTCCTATTTTCATGTGTTAATCTTAGGTGCCTCATCTTCAGCAGTCAGGATTTAGAAAGAAAATGTCCCATACATTTTCAATTAGACGTCTGTTTTCAGTAATTTGGGGAATTAAAAAAGGAAAACTCTGAAGATGCTGGAACCTTTTTCTAGTGAGTTTTGTTTGTTGGGTTTTTTCTGTGCTTCTTAGTTTATTGTTTGGCAAAACCCTAATAACCAAAGAGCTGCAAGACAGCATTGTGAATTATTATAATTATCCTTCAACATATCACTCATTACTTCTTTTTCACCCATTGTTTGAATTTAAGCTACTTTTATATTCAGTAGGACTTGCGACCTGTTCATACTCATCTTCCTCCTGCTTCACACCACTTTCCACATCACAAAACAAGCTACAGCCTCTCTGATGGCTTAAGGTTTATGGCAGGAGAGTTATTTTGCAATATGAATACTACATTAGTCTCTGGATAATTTAAATACAGTAGACTATTCATCACTTCACTCCAACTAAATGAATCTCCAGAAAAATAAAAAGAATTTACCTCTCAACTCTGTGCATGCACATTTGTTTTTCCCCTGAGTGGGGCTGGGCTAAGAGAGGCCAGTGCAGTGCCAGTCCTGTGGGTTGGCCACAAAGGGAGAAGCCCACGGTGCCATTAGGAAACCTGCAGTGTTTAGCTGTATCCACAATTTTCTAAAGATATACCATTTGTCTGGACTGTATCTGTGGTCATATCTTTCATTACATCAATGGAGAAACTAGACAAGCTCTTGGCTGCCCAAAGCTAAATGAAAGTTGAGAAAACTATTCAAGGTTTTCACTGGATGTATACAAGTTGGTCCACTTAGCAGTGAGTGCTTGAGCAGCAAAGGGAGAGAGGGTGAGAAATATTCAGCAGGTCATCTTCTAGGGACAAGAGCTACACAAGTAGTTTATAACACAAAGGGACAAGTAATAAAACCAACCACAAACACAATACCTCTGTTGTAACCACCTTTTTCCATTATTACTACTAATTTTCATACTTAGTCTTTCAGAATTACATACAGGTTTCCCCTGAGGAGCAAGGCTGAGAGAGTACGCTGAAGAGTATACCTTGCAAGAAATGTTTCCATGAGCCCATGAGTTCCAATCTGGGTCCGATGGCTGTCACGCTTCCCAGGGTAATAATCACACAAGACCTGCAGAGTACAGTCTCACATGCCAGTGCAAAATCCAGGGGAGGGTGAGATAATATCTGTGCAGCAGTGGCAAGGTTGTGCTGGCAAGCCCTGGCACAACATCCTTGCTGCAGACAGCACAGTGTAGACTGCGAGGAGTTGCAGAGTTTGCTGAAAGTGAGAGCAGCTGCTTTGCTGGTTGGTTTGACAGCTGAGTTACATGAGTCAGGGAAGGCAGCCCTTACACTGAGCATTAGACAGACTAGGCACAAACAGTCCATTGCTATCATTAACCTTCCTCTGTATCAATTGCTCCACTCCAGTGGGGGGCAGAGCAGAAATAAAACACCAGGAAGCACTAAATTGGTGGCAGAGAAGGGCAGATAAAACGAAATTTACTTGGTTTCAGAGTCCTGCTAGCAAGAACACTACATCAAGATCTCCATCATACAGCACTAAAGTGGAAATGAGAGATCTCAGGGGATCTGCCCTTTCGTCCATTGCTGTTACCTGATTCCCATGGCTCATTTTTATCTCCAAGTAGAGTTTCAAGAGATTGGAAAAGCACGAGGGACTTCAGAGGAAGCCAAACAAAACTAGATGAATGAGCAGTGGCAGTAATGATTTTATAGAAGCAACAAATGATTTCAAGCAGGGATAAAAGCATGAAAATTGGAATATACGCTTTGATGCTTGGTAAGAGTCTATAAACGGTGAGTGTTGTTTTGGACAGCTTACTGGAAAACTGCAACAGGTAAAAAAAATGCTCTTTGAAAAGCTAGCCTGGCTCTCAGCCCAGGACCTGAGAATGGGTAGAAAACTGATGAAATGTCAAGAAGAGGAGCACTGACAGTGTTTTACAGCCTTAAAGGTACAAATGTGTCTATGGCTATAAGCCTGTGTTCTCCACAGCCTTTAAAAAAGTACATCCATTATCCCACAGCTTCATTTACACACCTTTTGTAATGCTTACTATAGTCCTTCATTTGCTTTCAGTTCAGTTGTAAGATCTTGGATGTAAACCTCTGGTTGGGCTTCACTTTGGCTGAAACATCAGGTGGGTTGTGTGGGTTTAGTAGACACCTGGGTAATTTGGAAGAGGGAACCACTAAGTGTTAGTCAACAAATGAACAACATTAGACTCAGGAAACCACCTAAGCTAACAAAATGAAGAGCCCGAAAAGGTAGCTGGAGGGAGAATGGTGCTTTTTGGTCACAGCTAGGAGCTAAGTGGAACCTTGGTAAAATTCCTATGAAATTCAGAAACGCAGAAAATCAAAACCATCAATTTTTTTCCATGAAACGGGATCAGTGGAAGCAGCATCTTCTCAGAGGGCTATAGATCATTTCCTATTATAGTATTTTATGCTGAGCATCTGAGTGAAAATGTATGTGGTAGCAGAACTGCATATTTAATGCCTTCATTCATAATATTTGTAATTCACTTTTCAGAGATTTTTGTGAGTACTTCTAATTCGTAATTCAAGGCAAGGCTCTCTTGCCATTTCAACAATCAGATGCCACTTCTATTAAGTTAGGGGTTACCTGGTGCTCAGTTGTCATACGTGTATGTACCTTTATGTAGCAAGTTTCCTATTTCTTTTCCAGACTCATTTTCTTTCTTAACTTCATTTCCAGTTATTTATAATTGAATGAGCCACTTAAATTTCTTATTTCTGACATTTCAGTTATGATCTCTCCTTGGCAGGAGTCATTACAGAGGAACAGATTTCCCCCCCCCCCCCAAAGTCAGAAATCCACAGTATTCCAGCAGTACTGACACCAGCTTTATGTTTTCTGCCCTGTTTGCTGCAAGTGGATGCCATTTGGACTTGTACAGTTTTTGAAACAAAATGCTGTAGTGGTAGCTCACACACACAAAGCAAAGAGAGCTTAAAGATGTCCCACTCTCTGGGAAGTGGAATTCAAGTGGTTTTGATGAACTGCAGTTTGCCATTTTCAAAAACTGGGAAATGCTCTTCAGGAACTGAAGTCAGCTTTGTGCTCATGTTCCTCCTAGAGATGCATGCCTACAAGAGAGAAGAGGGGCAAGGAAAAAAAAAAAAAAAAATCAGGTCCCTGGAAGACCCTTCCCCAAGCAATTGCTGAATGGGGGGAGGCCACTGAGTGGGAGAATGGAGCAGACCTCACAGCTGGGACTGGAATCTACCAAGCAGCTGAAAGCATGTGGTTGTGGGGTTTTTTTTTTGTTGTTTTTTTTTTTTTTTTTTTTTTTTGCTCTGTGTGCACAAGCCAGCAAAAGAGGAAGAGGATCAAGTGCATGATGATGAAGGACGCTGAAGCACAGGGTGTGTTAATGACCTCTGAAGGCTGACTGCACATGTAGCACAGAACTGGAGTACCGAGTTCTATGTAACAGTTAGAATGTGGGAAATGCTTTTAATCAGAGAAGAAAGAGGAAACAGCACTGCCTTGCTCAGAGTCTGGGTGGTGTCTTAGTGTCCTGCCCCGACAAGAGCTCAGCCATGACACAACAGTGGAAAGTTACCATGCAAAAGACACGCACACAATGAATTCTGTCCTGATGATGCACAGATGAAAAATGTCTTGAAACTATTCAACAGACTCAAAGCAGACGTGCATACACAGACTTCAGAGATCTAATTCCCAAGGTACCATGCACACACTGAAGCAAGCATCACAAGATGAAGCATTTGAAAGAAGATTAATGAAAGCCATCAGACTGTGCACAGGATGGATAAAAACAGACATTGGAGCTGGCTCAGAACTCCTCACAGGTGCAGTAGGCAAAGCTATGCTGCCCTGGGGGAAACCTGCAGTCTGAAGCAAAGTCATCCAAAGTCAGGTACAAAAAAAGCCATGCACAGCAATCTAACACTGAAAATGGAGCCACGGGCGCAGTAAGTTAGGGGTTTACAGGCTTCAGAGCTGTAGGAGGTAGCCCACACCCACTAAGAAATGTTTTGGAAGCAAGGCTAAGAACAGTTTGGGATTGATATCAGTCCTCAGCACAACATTATGTCTGGACCTGAAAAAGGAGCAGAAAGGTGAAGACGTCTGCACTGAGGAGAAGGAGCTCTCAGAGCAACAGCGCTGACAGACCTCACAAACCACATGCTTCTACTCCATAGGGAAACTGAGGTGCTTTAAAGAAAGAGTGTGACTGAATGGGCACAATGCTTTGAGAGGGAGAACAGAAGTGTGTATGTAGTAAGGTGTTTGACTGGAAATGGCACAAACTGAGTAGTTTGTATTCATACAGTCCTATGTAAGTATTACAGGACTGATTTTTTACTTGAAAAATTCTTGAATCAGTTAAAAAGCAAGCAAACAATGAAGTAGTGAGCCACACCAGCCCACACCTAGTGAGATGTCTAGCCAACTCTAGAAATGTATCTTCTGCATCTCGTAAGTTCCTGGAGAGACAACACTGAAGGCTTTTAGGAAGCTGCCACAATCAGGGCCACTCAGACTGCAGATGCGTCCATGAAATCCACAAGCTCATTTATTGCACATCCTCTTTTAAGTACAATAATGGACAACTTCAGTGTGAGCCCCTGTAGAGCAGAGCATACCAGGAGGCCAGGCCCCTTCAGCCCAGTCAGCCATCAGTCCCTTACAGTTTGGAAAAGTCCAAGTCATTGTAAATGCACCAGTCTTACAACCCCATGGGTATGGCAGTTCAGGCAAGACAGCCTACTTCAATTTTCCTTACTGCATTCCTGTCTTCAGCTTCCTGCATTACCACCTATGTAGTATGGTGTTATAAAACACATACACGCACACACCCCTCCTGCTACTTTCCTATCCCATTTTTCTTCATCTCTTTGGTCCTAAAAGGCTCCTATGGAAGCCCAGCTCAAGTCTTCCAATCTCAGTGTGACTGTTCATGCCCAAAACTGTCTCTCAGGAGATATCTTAGCATCCAAATACCATTCTCACTTCTCTCTCCGCTGAGGAGATGATGGGATGTACTTTCTTATGAAAGTTAAATTCCATTTATTAAGAGATCTAGGTGTCCTTTCATTACTAGCTGAAAAAATCTTACCATTATCCACTTTTGATTTATTTGACTTGACCTTCTTGGTGAGATATTAATGCCATATGTATTTGTTCTGCTGCCATGATCAAACACTGAGAACACAAAAGCCAAGGCCAAGCACAGAGAGATGTATTTCAAAATTTACTTTGGAGGTGACAGAAAATTATTAATGAACAGTTTTCTTCCAATTAATGTTATCACTGCTGTTGCAAACTGTGAATGACAGCAATGTTTTTACCTGCCATAAAGCCTGAATCTCTGATGGAGATGAATCAACACTCATGATCAACTCTTAACTTCCATTGCTTCTAAATCATTAGTGTAAAACTGACAACAACAAAATTTACTAGACCTCCACTAGGTAATGAAACTGTGAGTGATGAGCAGCCCGTGATACTGCTCATCCTGCCATCTTTATTGCCTTCTAGATGGATTAACAAAATTAGTAGGTAGCAAAAAAGTGGTGGGTGTCATACATAAATTACAGTAAGGCATTTGATGGCACGTCAAATAAATAGTGCTCCAAACTCATTCAGATGGATTTGGATGTGAGAGCTCTCCTAGGACTTGCAACACAGCTGAGGGAACACTGATAATAAATGGAGGGGGTAAATATATATATCAGTCACAGGTAGGTGCTTACTAAAACACCAGAGGGAACCATGCAAAGCTTTGGGTCATGCACAGCCCACAGAAGGATACAGCTACTGGCATGTGTTTTCAGTTCTTGCCTTGGGAAGGGAGAAGGTGCAAGAGGTGCTACCTTCATTGCCTTGGTCTGCTGAGGTGCACAGGGTCTCAGGCACTGACTGAGGAAGAGGAAAGGAGAAACTGCCTTTAAGCTTAAGTTTTGTCTCACTTAAGTCTTAAACTTTCTTGTATTTTGCCATGAAGTAATAAAGTGGAGTATGATATTAAGATACTGCTTTCTTTTCACTCTTCACCCCCCCCCCCCCCAAAAGTATGTCTGCACAAGTAATAATTAGAGGGAAAGAATAAATGGGAGATTTAATTGAAAAGACATTTTATGAAATTTGGCTAGGGAAGTATTCCCTAGCCTCACTCAGATGAGGGTTATACTTAATAAAGCTTAAATAAGACAAAATGTTCCCAAATTCTTTGATCTTATACTGAAAATAAGTCACCAGAACTGTGATTAAAGATATTAGCATAACCATGGATAAAGCAGTTATGCAGAATATATAGACATTAACAAAATTGCATGCCTGTTACATTCATTAGATATTAGGTGACTAATCTATAACACACTTTTCACATGGAATTGTAACTATTCATGATTTGTACTAATCTTAACTTTTTTCCCTTTTTTCCACCTACTGCATAAGTCTACTTATGAAACTACTACATTGAGTAGTTTCTTACACCCATAGCCAAATATACTCCAGTATGTTCGCTCACAGTAGTGATCATGAATGTCAAATTAAACTGATTAAAAAGCAAATTTTATGAAATCTCAAGCAGCTGAGAGAGGTGTTTTTACAGTAAATGACAGGTGTAACAGTTTACATTATCATCCTCCCCTAAAACAAAGCTTCCCTGGACAAGTTAAATGCAGGATGAGTGGTCAAGTTGCTTTATATGTCATCATTTGATTTTGTTCTTTGACATGTTAGCTCACAAAATTACAGTCTGTTGAACATCAGCTACCAGTTGTACTGACTTCAGAGCACTGATGCTTTCCTTTTTGAAACCTATTCCTGACTGAATACTGATTTTGAGAGTGAATGGGCCTCGGAGCAATGTTGGCTGGGGCTGAACTGACCATAAAACATGGCTCATGACACCCATTGCCAGCCTCATGCCAGCAGACTCTCTGCTTTGAAGCTCTTTAGCAATTCTCTCAAGATACTTTTGAAAAGAAAGTAAGCTTTGTTAAAGCATTACTGGTCCAAAGGATAAACATTAGCTGATGAGATTCTGAGGTTTAAAAAGGATGAGCCATTTCTGCTGTGGAGCACCATAACATGAGTTCTCTCAAGAATCACAGAATCACTAAGGTTGGAAAAGACCTCTAACATCACCTAGTACACCCACTAACCATGTCCCTCAGTGCCACATCTCCATGTTTCTTGAACACCTCTATGGATGGCAACTCCACCACCTCCCTGGGCAGCCTGTTCCAATGCCTCACCACTGTTTCAGAGAATAATTTTTTCCTAATATCCAACCTGAACTTCCCTAGTGCAACTTGAGGCCATTCCCTCTCATCTTACCACTGTTACCTGGGAGAAGAGGCCAATGCCTACCTCACTACAACCTCCTTTCATGTAGAAAGGAGAAAATACACTGGGCAGCAGATCAACTACTACCATAAAAAAAAATAAAAGTGGCAATTATGTAAAAATATGAAATTGTGGAGTTATATTGCTTTAGCTGTGGTCATTAGATATGAAAATATAAAGAGCATCCATGCAACTGATATACAACAGCTCATGAGAGACATCTTCAATATGACAAGTGGTACTACATTCCTCAGGTTGCCTCTTGTTCAAAGCATGAAGAGAAAACAGGAGATAAAAGAAGTTTATGAATTTGCAGCCTGCAAATTCATAACAATTCTCACATGGAAATGAATGTTATTATCCTGAAAATATTCATAAAGCTGCTGAAGTTCACACATGAGAGTCATCCCATATTGTTTGTACAAACATATTTAACAGTGATATATTTGTGGTTGAACTATTCTTTTCTTATACACAGTCTGATGAATTTAATCTTCCTTTTGTGAACCATCCACATTCATCATAGACTACATTATCCCAAAGAGTAAGCCAAAAGTTTTGAGCAGTTTTCATTAATGACCAACTCCCAGGATATTGACTTCAGGAACCTCCTCTTTGTGGGCTGTTACTGATTACACACATCTACTAAATAGTCCCAGTCCCATTCCTTGAATAATTGGCTGCAGTGCTTGGAGTGAGAAAGCAAGGAATGGTGAGCACTCCTGCTTGCTTAGCCACATCAGTAGAAAAAGCAACAGCTCCTCTGGCTGAATGCAGAGCAAATAGCAGCAGCTGGGGGACCAGACCAGAAGACTCTAGAGCCCTGGAATTGGCAGGGGGGGTGCAAAAGAAATCATGGGGTGCTCCCCGCAGCAGTGTTAACAGAAATGAGGGGAAATAGCAAGTGGGTGGCTGTGACACCAATCCAATCCATCACCAATCCAGACTTTACCTCTTCCCAGACACTACTTTTTGAGTAAGGCTTTCTAACTCCCATTTTATCAGCTGCAGCAGCTTCTTGCTGTTGATCACTACTATCTGTGAAGAGAGAGTAAGCTATTTATTTACTGGTTTTCTGAATCTCCATGCTGCAGAAAAATCACTCGCCTGTAAGCATATTAGTCCCAACTTCTTGAGAAGGAAGATGAAGAAAGCAACTCAGTTGCCATAATATCCTGAGTAAACGTCACAAATATCCCAACACTCACTTCTGTTTCCCAAGAAAACAGCAGTCCTACTGAGAAAACCATCCTGCAAGGCCAACTGGATACCAAATCTGAATTAGAATTATATAAAGACATATTATATTGTTTATATAAGAGTGAGTTAAAATGCCTTAAACATTTGGCTGGATATGTATAATTCACTAACAAACTAGTGTGTTGTCTAGGAGAATCAATAAGTCATTTGAGAGTGGAAAACTCATTAAGGTTGGTTTTCTTTGTAACCAGAAACAAGGCTTCCATTTATCAGAAGCCAGCTGCAAGAGAACCAAAGTACTCTGGATAGTTTAGTCCAAGGGTCCAACAGCCTTGACAACTTCTTAAAAAGTAAAGAAAAGCATTTTAACGCAGGACTGTGAGATTCTTCCTCCTACATGAATCTCTAGTTAAAGTGGCACTGAGCCTACAACACTAGAACACTTAAAACTGTTTTTGAAAACTGCTGCTTGCAAGTTAATCTTTGAGTTTAACATGGTGTGAACGCTCCAGGAATTTAAGTGCCAAAGCATAATCCTGGGTGCTATAACTCTGAATCAAGCTGATGCTTTCTGATGAAGCAGCAGCTTGAATTTTTACTGAACGAAAACCAGTTGTTCCACAGGGCATACACACTTGTTTGTTTGGAAGTAAGCATAGATTATCACTTACAGCTGCATGAGGATCTATCAGGATCAGCATCACTGGCACAGAATGGGCTCACTGTACCACTTGCATTTGAACAAGATTACAGTAAGTCTAGGAATTATTCAAACCGAGATGCATGTCCTCAAGCACTTTTACTCAGAAGACCAACTGGTGACCACAAATTCTATGACAAAGTTATCTCTATTTTACCTTCAGGAACATTTTTAGATATCTTCAAAGACATTGAGCCTCTTTATTCTCTAGTTTGTTCTTTAGTAATGAAGTGGAGAGACATTAAATAGTAACTGTTTAAATAAATTGCATAACTCAAGGGTTCCTCTCCCACAAGACTAAAATGCAGCAGGACATGGAAGAAGATTAAAAAAAAAAAAAAGAGTCAGCCCTACAGGTGCCAATGTCCTACTACTTGTTTGCAGTTCTTGTGGTCTTTCATTTTTCTACTCCTGCATGCATGCACAGTACTGTCTACCAATGCACCTCTGTTAAGACATTCCTATGGGGCAGAGGTATTCCCATGCTTTGTTTCCTGTTCTTCTCTCTGTAATACTGATTCTTTCTATAGTGCATGATAACACTAAGTTTACCTCATTTAGAAGTGATCAAAACCTTCAGTAACACTCTACAGTAGAGTGGATCCTAAGGAGAACATCTGCAATGTGTTTCCTCATGTCTACTTTCATTTATATTGAGCATAGTCCTAAACCTCTCAGCCTGATTTACACAGCTGTGAGCAAGCCATTGCTATCTGTAGCAACAGTGTCTATGCATAATCCACAGTAAGAGGAGAGAAGCAGATTCAGGAGAATTGTGTAAGTTTGCTTTGCCTATACCCAGCTGCTTCCTTTGAGACCCAATATTATCCCACACAGTTTGTAGTGCAAATGTGAACTGAAGTATGAGTCAGTCTCATCTGAATAATATCAGCATTCATACAAGATGCTTTGTGCTCTTCACAGTGGTACTCCTCCCTCTTCCAAGCAAAGCACCAGAGCAGAGATGCTAGAGATCCAGATCATAAAAGCCCCATGGACACCCCCAAAAGGGAATGAGAGGGTTCTGCTGGCTGAGGAGGCCCTCCATTTCAACCATGAGAAGGCTTCAGGATGGATCTATCTTCTCCTGTGCGGAGAGATGAGTCAACAAGTGGATTGGCAAGATGGAGAGAAAATCTCATCCTGAATATATTGTCCAAAGGACTCATATGCCTAGGAGACTTTGGCATTTCAATTGGGTTTACCCACCCTCAGCTGAATGCTAGATTCTTGCAATATGTGGACCCTCAAAATTACCTCATTTGATCTATACTTCACCTTCAAATATAACACTCCAAGTTCACAGGATGCAGAGTGCAAGCTTTGAACAACAGGAAGAAAAATACCAGTATAAGGCCAAAACACTTCCAAAACTTGCACCTTTCAACACCTGAAATATTTCTCCCTGAGGCTGCTATTTGTGGAGAAGAAATCACTTGCTGCTGTTTGCTGTTTCAGCAAAGCAAAGAGAAGAGTAAAGCACTAAGTACTTCTGGACTGCTAAAAACACATTATGCTTCTAGAAATAAAAAATGCCTCTTATGTCTTTGGAACACTACCACAGTGATTCAGCAGAAACAAAAAAGGCTTAAAAAACACAGTTATTCAGTAGCAGCTAATGAGGAAAACTTTACTCACCAATACAAACTGAAAAGCTTGGGATAAAGAATGAGGCTGAGGGGCTTCAGCAGTTAGAGGGGACAGCTTCTAGTGGAAGATCAAACTCTCGAGAGTGGATCACCTCAAGATGTTTGAATACCATACCAGTAATTTGTTTAAATCATGGGGCACTTGGGCACATGGCAGTGACCACCTACAGAACCAAAGTAGCTGAATTTTTGCACAGTCTGAAAGGAAAACCCAGCACAGATCATACTTCTGAATGTATCTCTCCTTGTTGCAATACATACTTATTTTATGGTATTTCACATCACATTCTCAAAGGGCTCTGGATTCAAATACATGGATTCACTGCAATGTGTTAACATAGGTTTTGCAAGCACACATGAACGTTATTTTGATCAAAGCAGACTAGAAGCATAACATTACACTGCAGGAATAGATCTGAGTTCACCAGAACTGAACTGTATCAATAAGCAGCAACAGACTAAGGCTCTATGATACGGCTCATTTCGCTTGCTAGCTCTATTAGATCTTAGTAACTTACACTACACATCACACAAGAATTTGATAGAACTAATCATCTTCTAATGAAATATTAAAAAAACAAAAAACAAGAAAATTCAAAGAAGTTCTTATATAAACAGAGGATTATTTTGTCATAAAAGAGCATTCTCCTTAACTCTAGCAAGCAAGAAAAACTCAAATGGTGTTTGCGGACTTCTTAGTCTTAACTGTTCTATTAGTACATTCTATAGAAAAGATCAATTTTGCCATCCTGAGAGAAAATTCTGCCTCTCAGTTTTGACTGAAGAGCTGCCAGCTTTCTCACTCCAAGAAAATTCTAGCTTTCGGGATGCCAACTGATAGAGCTAAAATGTTGATGGAGAGCTATGGCACCAGGTAGTTTTCTCATCACAGTGATGTTCACGCTTCAGCAGTCATTGCGAAAGAGGGAGAGATAGTCAAGAAGGAAGAGGATGTTTTTGCACATTTTCATAGAAATCATTCAGACTGTTCAACTTGGAGGTGTGCTCTGCAGTCATGGTTAGCCTCTAAATTTCAAGTAACCTAGGCAGATTACCTGAATGCAATCAATTTTTCCATCTGCAGTGTATGTGAAATATTGCAGTGGAGGAGAAGTGGACTTCACAGTAAAAATGGTTAGCAGACCTCGGAAAACCTTAAAAAGTGACTGACAAGTGGAAAATGAGGTTTACTCTGTGTTTATGAAGAGGGCACAGCAAAAAGCACCTCCCTGACAGAGAGGGTGCATGGAGCAGAAGCACAGGCATCAGAAGTTGATTGCTTCAAAGATGCAACAAAAAAAAGCATCTTGAAAGCATAGCACTCTGTCCATGCCACATTAAGGCAGCAGTGAGCAGGGCAGATTCTTCCTCAGGAATATCTCCTAGTCAGTCCTGCCAGGCCTGCTTTCTTAGCCTGCAGTTATTGGTATAGGTATGATTTTATGCAAGCTATTGTCACTATCTCACTTTATATTTCTTTCTCAGTTTGGAAAGTATCTCTCCGCAAACCCAGGCGAGTGAAAAATTAAAGGACAGCATTGGGATTTTGCAAAGTGACTGCTCATATGGCCCCGTCTCCATAACAGGGTGCAGATGACATCAAGGTTTCCTGACTTCCCTAAAGTAAATGACAGAGAAATTGCTGTATTACCTCCAAAAATCTCTGCATTCTCATAAAGAGCTGGTGAGGCTAGAGGGCAAGAAAGTGGGTATGTAGGTCACGGTTTTTTTGGAGGGGTGCTGCAGCCATGCTAGAGGAGTCAGCAGTAAAGGCCATGCAACAAGAAGCAAGATTAAAACCACAGCAGCGGTGTATCATTTTGTGCATCAGCTTCAGGCCACTTCAGAGCCATGAGGAAGCCCATCAGCTCAGAGGGGTTGATAAATTTGGCTAGGACAGTTCTTGGGCACAGGAAACAAAGAGGGCTGACAGGCCAGAACAGCACATCTTACTAATGTGCTGAGAGAGACTGACTCTTGCTGAATTTCTCTCTTGGAGAGATTGACTCTTGCTGAGTGCCAGAAGTGGGTGATCCACTCTTGCCCCAAGCATTCCCAGATGTAACCACACAGAGGTTCAGGGTCTCTTATCTCACACCCAGCAACAGCCCCTCTTCCCGTACTTAACTCTGCCAGCGCTGATCTCAAACCCACCAGCACTGACTAGCAATTACACATTCATTTCAGTCCAGAACAACCAGCAACAGTGCTAGCTAGACCAAAAGTAGATGTCCACAGCTAGATGTGGAACACTCATCGTATCCATCTAGTACTATGCAAAATATACAGTCAGTATACTCCTCCCTGAAATACAACAATCCACACAGTGCAAGAAATCCAACACAGTACTGGAGACAGTTCCACTTCAATTAGGAGAGGGGACCCTAGAGCTCCTGTCAACACACTCACCTGGTTTATTAACAGTGGATCTCCTGCCACATCTGCAGAAGCGATGCGCTGGATCAAGAGGCCCCCCCAAGCCAGAAATAGGGATGCTGTCATACAGCATCCTAGTTTCAGCCAAAACAGCACTAACAGCACACAAGCACCTTGATTATCACTGACCAATGGAAGCATGTTTAGGGCTGGGCTGCTGCCTTTATAGCTCAGCAGCAGGGAGCAAGGCCAGGACAGGTGGACTCAATTAGGCCAGGTGTTGTTCTGTACCACATGACATTGTTCAAACCACAGCAAAACATCAAGGAAGCTAAATCTTCATGTACATAAGATGGCAGCAAGCATGAGCAGCAGCCTTTTCACACACAGGAAAACAGGAATTGCTCCTTGTTC
Source organism: Numida meleagris (assembly GCF_002078875.1). NCBI lineage: Eukaryota > Metazoa > Chordata > Aves > Galliformes > Numididae > Numida > Numida meleagris. Next base: position 119,404,454 of record NC_034409.1, on the reverse strand, counting down.
AGAGATGGTGCTGAGTGTCAGTGAGGGCAGCACTGGGGTACAAGGAGCAAGGAGGGGCTGCCCAGCTCTGATACCTGGAGTACAGCATGGAAGCCTGGGGCCTGTGGTGGTTAGATTCTTGTGGTCAGCCAGCCAAACAGGCCTCAGTAATACAATCCACAGTACAAGGTAGTGGAATGAATCATATTAAACAGCCATGGCTGGTGGGGCTCCAACTTTGGGAGCCCTAACTTCTCAGTATAGCAGTTAGCTCTCCTGTCTCTTTGCCTGATTACTGTAAGTACAAAGGCATTGTGATACCTTTCAGGCAAAGGACATTGGAGAGTACCATACCCTTATATGCTTAATGCTATTTTTGCTAGTTTGGGTGATATCCATATATGTAGTAAACACAGTTGAGGGTCTCTGTGCAAAGCTACTCGACAATGTCATCCTTGATCATGCAAGCCAATGCAGGATGCCACAGGCTTACATTGCATCCCTATCTGGGTGTAGCAGGGCATATTATGGGGAAAGATGAAGTCACAGTCTGAACAAGGGGCTTAAGTTATAGGGCCCAAATATACTTTAGATGCCATGTATTTTAACCATGTCAGAAGTCTCCTGAATAACTTTTTCTGCCTCCTCACATATATATAATCTGGATTTGTAGATAAATCTTAATAGAATCATTAAGATTGGAAAAGACCACTAAGCTCATTCAGTCCAACGACCAACCCATCACACCATGCTCACTAACCATGTCCCTCAGTGCCACATCCACATGTTTCTTGAACATCTCCAGGGACGATCACTCATTTGGAGAATAAATTTTTCCTAATATTCAACGTGAACCTCTCCTGGCACAACTTGAGGCCATTCCCTCTCCTGCTATCACAGTAATCTGGGAGAAGAGGCTGACCTCCACCTCGCCTCAACCTCCTTTCAGAAGTTGTAGAGAGTGATAAGGTCTCCCTGAGCATCCTCTTTTCCAAACTGAACAGTCCCAGTCATTCTCCACTGGTGTTTGATTATTCTGCAGAAAAAGGAGGAGCTACAGCAGAGGACATGTAAGAGCCTGCAAAGATCAAGACTTGCTCAGTAGTAACACTAACCCAACAAGCTGTAGAGGCCGAGCAAGCCTGGGGGAAAAAAAAAAAAAAAAAAAAAAAAAAAAAAAGCTTTTGTAAGAAAAAAAACACTTCAGAATCAGCATTGAGATTGCAGTTTTTTAAAAGATGTGAGGCTTCAGAAGGAATGTGTACCTTGGAGAAATCAAGCATTTTGTCACAATATGACATAATGAGCTACACTGGGAATAAACCAGCTGGTTAGATGTCTGTAGGGTAGGTCGCTTGGAAATAACACTCACTCAGACACTAGACAAGAAGAATGGACTTACCAAATCTACTGACATCCAATCTCTCAGCCTACCCACAAGGGCATCCTTCTTTCTAAGCGTAATGAAAGATCTGCTACAGGGAAAATATGCCCATAAACTTCCATTGATCTAAAGTTAATGTACTTGTGAAAAGTTGCTATCAAGGGTGTCAATGTAAGTTCTGTCAGCATACTGGGAGCAAACAGAGAAAGTCATTCCATTGGCATCTCAAAAAAAAAAAGAAAATATATATAAAAATATGCTTAAGTGATATACTGTATAAATAAGCAATGAGAAATGTCTCATGCAGGCTTTCTGATGAAATACCTGGCAAAATGAGAATCTAAGGTCCACAGAGCACTTGTTGAATTGAATGCTAATGTCCCCCAAATGCCCTGAAAACCGATAAACAACACAAGATAAATTACTTGCAATTCTTTCCCCAGTACATGATAGAAACCACTGTTGCTTTGGTAAATGGATTGAGAGTGGCACTGGAAATTCCTCAAGCACATTTGTGCTCTCCACTGAAGCATTCATTTGTAAAACCCTATCCCAGCACTTGTTCCCCTGTGATGGGCCTCCAAGCAGGAGTCACACAAGTACCTTGAAGAAGTTGGGTCAAGTTAGACAGAAACTATAGGCTAACAGCAACAAACACATAGGTGTCCAACCTTTTTGCTTGCCTGGGTCGCATTGAGTGAATGGGAATTGTCTTGGGCCGTATACACAAAGGTAGCTCCAAAATTAATATCTCCTACTTATTTCCATGGAAATTAAAACACATGCAAAGAGCACAATAACACTGTTTGATAGAGAACATTCTCAGCTACAAAACACTATTTTACAACATAGCCATCACATCCATTAGCTATGTGTTTTCACCACTGATGAACAAGAGCCTGCATGCTGAGCTTGTAAAAATCTGCATCAGGGAAGGTGACCCACTGTCACTGTCACCACTGCTAAAATGCACTACTCACCCCTCACTGTGCTCACATCCACTGGTTGGTCTCCACCAACATCCAGCAAGCATCGAGGATTGTCAGTCAATGCAGTTTTTTCTGCATGGAAGCATTCAGTGACACACCTTTGCTTCATCCACACTTCCATGTCTGACATCATTGTGTCAGAGTGCCCCTCTGCTGCCATCTGTCACGCAGCTGCAAAATGTAATGGGATATTGGTGGGATCAGCTGGATCAACCTCTACTGCCATATCACCAATGTCTGCCTCTGATGTTGTGGATCAACATAATGAAACAGGAGGCATTATTTTCAGAGCAGCCCCCATAAAATAGATAATGTAGTAAATGTATATCAGTAACAAAACTTATTTTAATCTGTAATATTTTTATTAAAACAAAAAAAGAGCAATAAAAACACAAAACTGCTGGGATACGTGACCCTCTTTCTGTGAAATTAATGTATCAGTCAGGTTTGATGGCAGTGGCTGCCATTCTCAGTGAGATCTCAAGGGGTTCCTCAGAGACTTTTGATTAAATGTTGCTCCTCTTGTGCTTCATCCTTGAAAACAGTAGTTCACAAATGCAGGTAGTGTCAAAAAGTGATGACATGAATGAGGTGTGACTGTGAAATGAGGAATATTTTTCTCTGGTGCGAGAGGTCTTATGAAAGTAAAGCAACATGTTCAAATTTTTGAATTGAATGTCTGATTGCAGCTCTGTACATTCCATTTGAAAATATGCAGGTCATTTAGTTATGTTAACCAAAAATGGAGTTTCAAATGTACCAAAAATAAACCACGGGCTGTGGGTTAGAGGTGCCTGAGCAAATGCTTATAGGCAGCACAGCAGACTAAGCTGATATCCACATAAACGTGCAGAATCACAGAACCATAGGGGTTGGAAGGGACCTCTGGAGATCACAGAGTTCAACCCCCTGCTAAAGCAGGTTCCCTACAGTAGGTTACACCAAGAAAGCAAGGTGGGTCTTGAATATCTCCAAAGAAGGAGATTCCACAGCCTCTCTGGGCAGCCTGTTCTAGTGCTTTGTCACCCTTATAGTAAAGAAGTTCTTCCAAACTTACACCAGATTCAGAAGTAACTCCTCTGAAAAAGCCAACATGAATTGGTGGCAAAAAGAGATTTAGAAAAAAAGGAGGAGATGAGTAAAAAGAAGAAAAGGGTGTTTGGGCTTGGTTCTGACCAAGCCAAGATCTTGCTGGAGGGTGCAAGATCTGCTCTCCAGTGAGTAGGCTTGCTTTGGAGAATCTGGAACATTTTGGTTTAAACCTGAGCCACCCATAATTTTGAAGTCTGTAGCCTAGAAAGCATTGCATCTTAAAATGTATGGTCTCATTGCCATGAAATTCTGGCAGGGAAGTGCAGAGTTTGCACTCCCATCAAGCTCAACCAATGAGGTATACTTGGGAATTTCTTTCAGCACTCAAAACCCATTTACTGTGATACATGATCATTAGCTGTTGTTATGTCTTTTCATCCTTTTATGTGAATTTACATGCAACTTATTTGTAAAAGGCTGCATATTTCCCAAGTCATTACTTGGTTCTCTCTGCTAATGTAAGATTCTAAGTTTTGTACAAAACAGATTTGAAATGTGTCTCTGGTTAACATGTAGCTCTTTTCTCAAAGCAGCACAGATCTAAGATTTTTATGTAGAGTATCTCTGTGCGTTAAATGCCTTGGTTTAGACAAATGGTTTGGACAAACTCAATTTACCTTTCATTTCGTTGGTTTGTTCATGCCTGAGAAAGAAATAACTTCATAAAACATTTGCAGTGCTCTGCTAACATAAGCAATGTCTGAAATGCTTTGCCAATGAATGGAAGTTTTCAGGTTATTTTTGGTCCCATAACATACCGCTGCACATAACCCAGCTTGGAAAATAACTGTCAGCCTCTAGCATCTTGGAGATGAGAAGCATCAGCCACCACTGAGTAGTGGAGTGTGTCTCATGAAGAAAACAGATGCTGGTAGTAGCTTTGGGAAGGAAAACCTCCTTTTTTTTCTAATAATTGTTAGCGTATTTTTAGTTGATTTTGATGCATATGCAGTCTTTGAATAACCATTTTCTTTCTTTTGCTACTGGTCTTTTCCCTTGGGCATCATCACCCTACTACTTGAATATGTGAATGAAAACCGAGGTGACTATGAACAAAAGCCAGTTTAAATACATGAAGCCATTTCTTGAGTCTTGTGGTTTTCCCCTCTCTCCATCACCTGAGTCACCATCCGGAGTGGGCAACAGAGCAAACCTCCTGAGGGCTGCTCCATGCCCTGAGCTTCCTTTGATGCTCAGTGATATTTACTGAGTTTCCTTCTTGCTAACAGAGTGGTTAAAAGTGCCAGGCCAACTGGAAGAAAAGCCAGAGCATTTTCCAGAGCAGATTACACCCACAGTGTTGTTGATAATAATGACACATCAGACAAGGTGTCTTAACATAGCAGGAAATGGGAATGGACATCTGCACCCGCCCATATTACTTTCTGATCCTATTCTCCATTAGTATACCCACATCTGGGCATTGTTACTATGCAAGTGGTACAGCAGTAGCCTCTAGCTACCTAAAGCCAGAGAATATTATAGACACAGTGATGTGAACTCTGTCAGAGGTTAGCCGCAATCGCAGATACCTATTGTTTTTTAAGTGTTGACTCAGGGAGAAAATCAGTTTCAGTGACTGTTCTGGGGGGGGTGGGCTGTGTGGGATGAACATTCCATATGTCTCTTTGGAAGGAGATCGTAGCATTATCTCATTATTTAAAAAAAAATTCATTTAAATATGAAATTCTAATTCTTTACACAATGTAAAACTCCTGTTGGTGCAAATCCTCATGTTTTTAAACTCACTGAGTGGATTCTGGAAGTACCCAGGGGGGAAGGTCATTCAGATGTCATTTAAAGCATACAGTGATTTAAATGCTCACTCTTTCACATGCTCTTTCTTTCACATTTTCCCATGTTGTAAGCAATTCCACAGAGATCAATGCAGGAGTCCTCTTCTGAGCTCTTCTCCTGTGAAATGTTTTCAGCCCACCCAAAGCAGTGTGGCACAAAGCAGATGAACAATGCTGGCCATTTATCAGCTTCATAAGAGCTGCACATGTAAAGGTACAGCCTATGTGTCACCCCTCAGCCAGCATCCCGTACAGCCTTTGGGTGTACTTCCCAGTGAGCTACCGCACAATCAGTATCCCTGGAGGCCCTTGGGTTCTTGTGCCAGTGAGCAACTTGCCCCTGCTCACAGAGCATAGCAGCTATTAAGGGAGCACCTATTAAGGGAGGTTGTAGTGGGCTGGGAGTCGGCCTCTTCTCTCGTGTAACTAGTGATAGGACGAGAGGGAATGGCCTCAAGTTGCACCGGGGGAGATTTAGGCTGGATGTTAGGAAATACTACTTTTCTGAAAGAGTGGTCAGGTGCTGGAACGGGCTGCCCAGGGAAGTGGGGGAGTCACCGTCCCTGGAGGTGTTTAAGGAACATTTAGACGTTCTGTTGAGGGACATGGTTTATTGAGAACTGTTGGGATAGGTGGACAGTTGGACTGGATGATCTTGTAGGTCTTTTCCAATGTTGGTGATTCTATACAATTGCCTAAAAGCCAAGAGCAACTTCTTCCCATTTCCACTTATTTAGGTCCCACTTGAGAAAAGCATACATTCCCCCTTTCCCTACCTCCAGCATTTTCTGTGTTTTAAGCATTTTCTGTGTTTCAATCCCAGAGTTGATTGAAAGTCATTCACAAGGGCTTCCTTGAATAACAATGGACTTGGGCAGTCATTGCTGGTCCTGCAGAAGGCAAAAAGCTGCCAAGGCATCCTGAAAATGATTGAGATCACATCAGCAATGGTGCAGTGAAAGGACTGTAGAGGCTGAGACTGCTCTGGTTTTAGATAACAATATTATTCTGGCACAGTACATGTAATTGTCTCTGGGGCGGTGTTCTAATTAAAAGGGAAAAAAAAAAGTTAATTTTCAATTTCATCTTCTGTCCACTTCTCATCACATGAAATGGAGATGGTGCAGGATAATTAGTCTCATTGACCTGAGTGGTTTGTGCTCAAAGCATTTGTGATAATGTTCTGCTTTACTCTTGGTCTCCTTATTACCCATAGGATACTGTGAAATATCAGGCCAGTGCTGAAATGCATCCGTGCAGGCAGCCTTGGGTTCTTGTATCTTAATGTATGTTTTGACATCTAGTCAATCTTTAAGCTTAACATATTGATTTATGTGCTAGCATCACAAAGAGCTCCCTATAGCTACTGGGCTGTCTGCTGTTTAGATATGCAAGGTCAGCAGCAGCTTGTGAAGATCAATTCTTTGTGGTCTGTGCCAGAAACAGATAGGGAAGAAAATGTGGTGTGTTCCCCTTGAAAATAAGTTGCAAATTTCCTTTTACAAACTGAAAAGTCATAGTACACTATGTGTGTCTGTAGGAAAATGGCACAAGGAGTGGGGAATGGGACAAGGAATTAAAATGAAGGCAGAGCTGCATAGTTCTGAAGCTCAGCTTCAGAATAATCATATTTCATCCTCCAAGAATATCCTTCCAGATAAAACATGAGATGAATGCCACTGACTTACCACACCAGAAGTTCTGGAAGGAAAATAATGAGACAGAAAATATGACATGTATATGAAAGAGCTCCAGCAAATAATGCTTGTGATTTCTTACTATGACCAACTGAAAGAAACTGGTGATGAAGTACACACTAAAGAAAAATATATTTCTTTTATCTATCCTCAATATTTGGAGTTCTGAAGCCATTTACCAGGTTTATTTTTTTATTTCTTCATTGCACCAGGATAGTCACTGCTTAAGAAATGAAATTTATTACCATTTTATTCTCTCTATATATATAATATATAAGAATCATTAAGGTTTCCGTAACTGATTTCAAAGTCCATTTTTCTTCTACCTTGGCTCGTGTATTCTGACACTCCAGGCTTTTATGTTGAAGTTGCAAATGAGGAATTACAGTAAAATCATTGAAGTGGATTGTTAATCGCTATCTGGTTGTGTATCAGGGGTTACAACTTGGCAACATTTATTGGAAAGTACTTTGTCATAATCCGACAAGACAAATTAATTAGTGTAAAACTCCACCATGCATTCATTAATGCTGATGTGCCTCACACCTTTGACATAACTACTGCTACATAATTTATTCCATTGGCAAGGAGTATGGTGAGACCCAGGTTTACTTCTATCAGAGCATACAGCAATCACTCTTTAAACACTTGCACCTTTTAACAAAGTGATCAGTAAGGAAATTACTTTTTAATATTGTTAAGGTGCTATGTCCCTACTTGCTGAAATAATATTTTGTGTACACCTTCCCTGCATGTCTGCAGAAACACAGCTCAAATATTATTGTGCAAAGATTTTCTTTCTTGGGCTTTAAAGATCTTTCAGGTGCTTTATGTTCTCTCCCTTTTCCTGCCAATGAAGCAGAGCATTCCTAATTTTCCTTGGCAAACATTTGTCCCCACAATGCAATTATGAAAGGCTACAGATTAGGCAAACAGAGTCTGTTGTTGGAGAATTTATTACTCACCTAAATTATGAACATTTTCATATTAGAAAGATGGGGTTGCTGAGAGCATTAGGAGTGGTTACAGTGATGAACTCCAATTTGGGACTGGCTATACACAGGCAAGGAGGCCGTGTGGGTGAAGAACAGAACTGGAGCCACAGGCAGTACTGTCTTCATAGAATCATACATTCACCAAGGTTGGAAGAGATCTCCAAGATCATCCAGTCCAACCATCCACACATCACCAATATTTTCCACTCAACTATGTCCCATAGTACAACATCTAAACATTTCTTGAATACCTCCAAGGTTGGTGATTCCACCACCTTCCTGGGCAGCCTGTTCCAGCACCTCACCAATCTTTTGGAGAATAATTCTTTCCTGATATCCAACCTGAACCTGCCCTGGCACAACTTGAGGCCATTCCCTCTAGTATTGTCACTAGTTACATGAGAAGAGGCTGATCCCCACCTCACCACAACCTCCTTTCAGGAGTTGTAGAGAGCTATAAGGTCTCCCCTGAGCCTCCTCCAGACTAAATAATCCCAGTTCCCTCAGCTGCTCACCATAAGACTTGTGCACCAGATCCCTCACAGCTTTGTTGCCTTTCTTTGAACATGTTCCAGGGCCTCTTTCTTGTAGTGCCAGGATGCTGTTGGCCTTCTTGGCCACCTGGGCACACTACTGGCTCATGCTCAGCCGAGCACCAGCCAAGACCCCCAGGTCCGTTTCTTCCACACAGGCTTCCATCCACTCTGCCCCAAGGCTGTAGCGTTGCCTGGCATTGTTGTGGACAAAGTGCAGGACCCAGCACTTGGTCTTGTTGAACCGCATCCCACTGGCTTCAACCCAGAGATCCAGCCTGTCCAGATCTCTCTGTAGGGCCTCTCTACCCCCAGGCAGATCGACACTTCCTGACACGTTGGTGTCATCTGCAAACTTACTGAGGGTGCTCTCAATGCCCTCATCCAGGTCGTCAGTAAAGATATTGAAAAGGACAGGCCCTGGTACCAACCCCTGGGGAACACCACTTGTGACTGGTCGCCAGCTGGATTTAACTCCATTCACCACCACTCTCTGGGCCCGGCCCTCCAGCCAGCTCCTTACCCAGCAAAGAGTGTTCCTGTCTATGCCAGAGGCTGCCAGATTCTCCAGGAGACAATACTCTAATACTTTAATACTCTTCCAGCCAAACCAGCGAAACCAGCTGAGATACCATATGTTTTAAGTGGAGCTTACTATGGCCCACTGCTGCATGGTGCAGATAGAAAGAGGTTCTGGTGCCAACTTCGCAGGAGTCAATACATAAATTCTTGCTGATTTCCCAACCCAAAAGCTTCTTCTCATGCTTTTCTATAAAGAATATGATGTCCTAGTCACTGAGTTGCAGAAAAATCATATTTCTAACAGGAACATATGAGCCCATTTCATTCTTTGCTGGTTTTAGGGGTCAGGGCCAAAGTAGAAAGCCCCCTTCTACCACAATGTCAGCAGTGGTTGCTATTATCTCACTGTGATCATGTTCTTATATTTCAAACACTCACAAAAATATTGATAGCCTAAAATTTATTTTATTTTGGTGCGCTGCCACTGATAGAAGGAAGAACAACCCATATGTGAAAGAAAATTGAAGCATTTCCCAGGTGGCAGATCTGCAAGCAAGCCAGCAGCGGCACAAAATGATTGCAGGCTAACGTCATTTCGGCTGCTGTTCACCCTTCTGAATGGAGTGGAAAAGAAAAGCATGGGTGGCTCTTTCCTGATTTCATCCTTCAGCCACCCCACACCTGGGAGCAGCCTTTTTAGCTGCTCAGCTCCCAGCAGGGCTGCACAGCCCCTGGGAGGTGTGCAGCAGCCACCACAACTACAGTTTCACCTGTTCCTCTAATGAACAGAATCAGGCGGTGTGAGCAAATGAGTGCCCCACATGCACCAGCTGTTGGCTTTCTCTCTAAGGACTATATGCCCTTGCCTGGGTACAAATACCCATGGGATTGTCTTTTACTGACCTGAACCTGGGGCTCAGCGGTCACCCAGGGTCTTGAAGCTCCTCTCTGAGTCCTTACAGCTCAGCCCAGGAGCTGCAGTGACGGTGCCAAGGCATCTGGAAGATCTCCATTAAACTTATTCTTAATAAGCTCTCGTTAACAGTAACAAGATCTCAATATTTATAACCAAGCGAAAGTCAAGTGAAACTGAGCTCAGAACAGGCCATACGGGTCAAGAGATACACAGAATGTAATTAAAGAACTGGCAGTTATTTCTTTCATAGTGGTGAAAACATAAAAGGAAGGCAAGTGTAGTAGGAGCTGTTTAACTGTTGCACTTTTGAGCTGCTTGAGCTGCTTGAGCAGAAATTTTGTTTATTCTTTTGCAGTACAACAAATTTGTAGCTCAGTCCAGGTCAGGAGCAATTGCTGGCGTTTCGTGTGATTATGTGAATCCATGCAACAGTGTGAGAAGAAAAGAGCAGTTATCTCAGTGGAGCAGAGCAAGATGCAAGCAAAGAAAAGCTGTAAGGTCTCTACGTGGGGCACTGTGTGGGGACAGAGATAGGCAATCAGAACCTGCAGGAAGCAGGTGCTCTTATGGTAACTGAGCTTTGCTGATGAAAGAGTTGAAACTGACTTGCCACTTAGCAGTCTACTTGAAGACCAGAGGGCATTCTTAGTGATACAGAAATGAACATTTGCAAACTAATTACACAAACTATAGTCAATTCCACACCAATGTGGATCTAGCATATTACAGTGACAGCTGGTAACACAGTGACTTTTGGCTACGACACTTTTAAGCACATGCATTTTCTTACGGATGTAATGCTTAACAAGGCTGAAAAACAGCCAAAAGAATTTTGGACGTATATAGAAAGTGAGCATCCAGTGACATCAATGGGAAGTAGATGTCCTCTGAAAAGGACCTAGCTGTCTGCCTACAGCTTTACAGGGACTAAACAGAATTCAAGGCACTGACTGATTGTCAAGTCAGTGTCAAGTCAATATCCCAAGTCCCTGGACATCTGAAGACCTATCAAAACCTGTCTTTCCCTCAGTCTCTCAAGCCAGGAGTTGTACAAGAGCAAACACTCTGCAGAATCTGGGCCAGGATATCCAGAACTATTTCTTATCTCATCCTTGGACTCTTGCTATGTTTCTGTCACTTCTTCAGTTCCCTTTCAGAGCCAAACAAAGATGTTGAGATTTTTTTGTTGTGTTTCTTTTTTTCTTCACCCTTTTAGGTAGGAAAAGTACATTGCATTTACTCTATAACCAGGACACTCTCTTTGCATTGGTGGTGCCTATTAGAGCTACACGTGTAAAATGTATTGTGCTACTATAATTTTATAATTTCACTATAATTTTATTCCAATATGGAAAAAAAATTGAAAATGTGTTCTTTACACATTTGAAATATTTTGTTTAATTGCTTCTTCTATAGGGCAGGCAGAAGGTGAAATCGCACGGAAGGGCATCCTCACACCTCTCTACCATTTTGACTGCATAAACATGCAACCCATTATGTCTTTTCCTGCTGAATGACTGATGATTATCAATAATACATTGAGTTTGGATAATGTTAAAAGTAAAATCCTTTACATTAAGAAAAAGAAAAGGTAACTTTAATTTTGTACAGGAAATGAATAATTGGCTACCTATATCCAATTAATTTAAATCCATTCCATCTTCAGCCAAACTATTGTGAGCTTATTTTCACTTTGGATGGGATAGATATTGAAGTGATTATCTTAACAGAGTACCAAAAAATAAGTATATTAACACTAATGCACATGGCTTTAAATGAATGTCACCAGTACACAGGTACATTTAAAACATCTTTCCTTCCATTCTGATAAGATACATTAGCTATTTAATAAATCATGTACTTACCTGTACTTTGTACAGCTTGCAAGATAACTATTTCAAAGATTTCTCTCAAGTTATTGGACTACAGGACAGTGTTTCCTATGGACTCATAACACTTCTTGTCATTTCCCCATTGCCATAAGGCAGAAAGTTTGTAAGCAAGACTGCCCAAGCAAACTGCAAACCAAACTGCTGTGGAAATACAGTGAAGTGATTAATTCTCTGAAGTTGAATAAACATCCAGACTCTCCTCTTCTTGCATTAAAATTAGATATTTTGTGAGAATAACTACCATACATAGGAGAACAGAAAATGACACTGAATTAAAAGATGAAAAATATCACTGAGTAACAATAATCTTTCCAATCTCTTTGTCAACCCCTAAACCTCTATTTCCAGCCAAAGAATGTCAAGGTAGGTAAGACATTTCTTACACAGAGAGGTCTTCCCAATCATGCCATCAGCTAAAATATTTCAACTTTTTGTGCATATCAATAGCACAGGAACTAGAATCTTCTTTGTACCTTTACGTTGCACAGAACACTGTCCCAGCCAGCACTTCCTACCCTATAGTTCCCTGCCATTCTCAGTGGATCACAAAGGGCAAAATACATAGTAAAAGGAAATACTTTAAAATAAGTAATTTAATGGAGACAGAACAAGAAGCTTTGACAGGCATCTCTGAAATTCTAAGTCTAATATCAGAATCATAATCCCTTTACAGGCTTTCCAGTATGTCCTTGCATTAAACAGAGAGCAGTACTCACTTATCTCCAAATTAGATCACTGGCTTTTTAGGCTTTTTCTCAAAGGTGAGCTTATCCTTAGCTGCTTCCTGGGGACCTAGCCCTGCTTGCTTTGATGTCAATGAGATCAATGAAAGTTTGGCACTGGCATTTAAACAGAGCAGGAAACAACATTTAGACCACTTAATTCAATACGGCTGCAGATTTTTGCAGCATGGCCCTGACATTAGATGTTTAATTTTATTCATTTTGGAGATGTAGAATTTGTTTCCAGGTTTCAGTATTTCGTTTTGTACTTACATTTCATGCAAATAGCAAGAAATATCTTGAAAGATAACTGCACTGATTTTGGCTGTGGTAATTTTCAAAGCCTTTCCCTAGGGCTTGGGGGTTTTTCTTTTTAATGTCTAGGAGCCACTGAGGAATATATTGCACAAAAATTGTAAGCTAAATCCCCAGGTTCCTCTTGTGCAGCTATTTGCAGGGTTAAGTCTCCACTAGATTCTTACTGTTGCTTCAGCAATGTGGATTGCATCACAGCTTTGCAAAGCTTTCTATTGGCACTAAAGAGAGCAAAACTGCAGCTTGAATAGAGCTAAACAGTTAGGCAAGAGGTGATTAAAATAAGTTATTTTCAGGACTAACATCAACTTCTGTAGATGCCAGCCCCCAGCAGGCATGAGAATGAAGTCCAAAGACTCAGTGCCAAATGTTACCCTTTCTCCAGGAACTGGTTATCAGCAGTAAGGGCTTGCATCAAATACAGGATAGTCTTAAAAGATTTTCCCATATGAAAACCTCAGAGAAATATGTGACCTTACTTTACAGGTTTCAACCCTGCCAGAACCCCAATGCTAGAAGCTTCACTCTACAAATGGCTTCACTAGCCCAGTGTGTGCCTCATCCCCAGCAGTGTGCTACTGCTGACTGCTATATATGGCTACAATTGCAAACAGCTATCGGCTTCATCATATGCCCCATTCTTTACCAGAAATCTCTCTCCATCATAAGAAAAGGTTTTTTAAAAAATAAACTTGTTTCAGACTAGCTCATTCATCCCATCACTTGCCCCCTTTTCTCACCACCAAGATGTCAACAGATCTTCTGTCAATCTGGGAAATCTTTAGGAAAAGGGTGAGGAGTGAGTTCACACCTGATTTGGGTGGCAGCCACTTGGCTTCTCTGGTGAATCTATGCATATCTGCCTGTGGCTCATGATCAAAGAAGAAAGTAGAAAAGTAAAGAATAAGATCAAAGGGTTTAAAGAATGAGAAGCCAAGTTCAGCAAAACTGATGTGAAGGACTCCCTCCCTCCAGCACCTTATTGATCTCTTGGTCCCATACTCAATGCATCTGTTCCATTTGCAGCAGCTTGTGCTGCTGTTCCAAAAGCATGTTGTCAAGTATTCTCCATTTCCAAGCATTTCTCTCACAGAATCACAGAATCACAGAATGTCAGGGATTGGAAGGGACCTCAAAAGATCATCTAGTCCCATCCCCCTGCTGGAGCAGGAACACCTAGATTAGGTCACACAGGAACGTGTCCAAGAGGGTTTTGAGTGTTTCTAAAGAAAGAAACCTCACAACCTCTCTGGGCAGCCTGTTCCAGTGCTTTGTTACCCTCATTGTGAAGAAGTTTTTTTCTAGTATTTATGTGGAACTTCCTATGTTTCAGCTTGCACCCAGTGCCCCTTATCCTATCATTGGATGTCATTGAGAAGAGCCTGGCTCCATCCTCCTGATGTTCACCCTTTACATATTTATAAATCTTATGATTCTTTATATTCTGTTATACTCTGGAAAAGAGCTTGTTCTCCTTAACTTCCCCCCTTCTCTTTTCAGATTCTACATCGCTCTTGTCATCCTCCATTAGCAGAGACTGTAAGTGATAACAGTATTTTAATGTATACACTTCTGCAGCATGTCTGCAGGATAACAGAGATGGATTTAGCCAACTAATGTCTCTGTGCTCCATTTTTTATTACAGCTCCTTTCAGAAGGTTAGATGGATCAAGGCAATCATTCAGACCACTTTGGAGACATCCCTGCACCTCTTCCTCCAGCAACTCCCTGCCACACAGAATGCTTCCCCACAGAGGTACTGCTCCTGCTCCCTGGTAACACTGTCCCAGCCATGGTGTTACCCAGCATGTAATACTCCCACACAACAGCATCAGGGAGGATTTTGTTGCAATAGGCTTTAGGACATTTCATATCCTGCTCAAAAGTCTCCTGCCTTTGCATTTGTGCTTTTGATTTGCAAACCAATGGCTGTGTTTATCTGCATCAGAGCAATTACTGGTAGATAATTCCTATAAGCACAATGCTCTCAGGTGGTGGTGGTTAATAAGTACTGCATTGGAGTTGGAAAGTGGGTTCTTAATGTATCAAGAGTTAAACCAGAAAACTGCAAAGGAAAGATTTGGTGAGGAAAGCTAACATGAATTGTATGTGTCTTGCTTATTTCGTTGTGTACATCTGATTTGTGAAACTGGGTGAACAATAAAATACAAGCAACGTAGAAGAGGTGTTATGATTCATCTTGAATCTCATAGGATTATATAGTCTTAATGGGCAAGAATAAGCTAAAACATTAACTGCTATTCATGCCTGTGCAGCGTTACTTCAACAGTGCTATGAGCCAACTTCAGTTGTTACCATCGATGGTAGTAAGACTTCACCTTTTCCAATTTGTCTCTTCCAAGGGGACAGTAGATCAACCCCTTCACAAAAAAAACACAAGTTGCAGTCAGATTTTGACTACTGCACCATGTTCAGGATAAATATATGGCTTTGTATTCAGGGAGATTTTTGAGAAGCAATGTGTGCAAGGTTTGGCAAGGATGTCTAATAGCATAGTGACGAGTGACTTTCTTCCATGCCTTTCAGACTTCTTGTAGCTCATAAATACATTCATTGCTACATTCCTGGTAACATCCCAAATCATATCATCTTCTCTGCGGACAAGCACACTAACTAATGGCCCCTCTAGACAGTGATCCAGCACAGAAACTAGCTAAAATCTCTGAAAGTTCCAAATAGCATGTTTATTTTGTTTTCTGTCCAGAAACTGAAGACATTGTGAAAGAAATGACAAACGTATCTTTTCAAGAGATAGATAATTATTTTGTGAGATGCTGGAATGCTGGCAACGCATGGACCAGGCAGCATACCTATCAGGCTTTGGTCAAAAACATCAAGAGGGACTTTCTGACCTTCTGTAGGCTGGCAAACCTGGAGAGACTGGAGATGGGAGTGAGAAATCTTATCCAATGCAACAGTTTTGCTTCTTGCAAGGAGCTTCACATTCACCTGGAGAAACTATACTGCTGGATTCTGGCAGCTAGGTTTGTTCACTGCTCTACAATTAACAATGCAAAGCTGAAGGCTCTGTTGAGGGGCATGGTCTTTACAAAATGCAGTCTCTTCAGAGGAGAAGAATCACAATTATCTGTGCTTCAGTGCCTACCAGAAAACCAGAATGGCCATTTCCACTGCTGCAAAGAAACAAAGACCCTGGCAGAATTCCATACAGAAACACCTGAAGCACCTGGAAAGTTTCTTTAATACACTGAAGAAAAGAGTGAATTTTGCAAATGAGAGGATCCTCCAGTTCCGATACATCCAGAAGCAACCTCAGAGAGTACTCTGGATTATAAGACATATATTTATTCTTGTTCTTACTGAAAAGGTGAGTAACAAACTGATCACACTATCCTGGTATTCCCTTTGTAACTCTTGACTTGTCCACCTCTCCTGAAGTTAACTCTGTAAGCAGCAAATACAGGACCTGGGAAAGAGACTTGTTTTGTGCATCCTTTTCTTAGTCAGATGTGCAGTCACTTAATACGAAAGGAGGCAAACAGCAGCAACCAAGCTCACAGTAAATGTGTACAAATGGAGCACAGTCAATTACTGTCTGTATTTTCCAGGTGTTTGAAGCCAAACTGCCTGCTGTCAGCCAACCTTTCTTCTTTCATATGTGCACAAAGTTGGGGAAAAAGCACTGGGAGGTCCTTTTGGAAATCACAGAGCGTATCACTGAACATATCCAGGCGAGCCATACACAAGGTAAGGAAATGCAGGATTTTCTTGGGGTGTAGGACATGCCAATAGTTACCGTGGGCATCAGATTTCAGGCAATGGAAAAAAAAGCCATCTCTCTGCTGTTCACTGCCATAAAAGGTCTCAGCTGCCTTATTTATTAGACTGCATGTCCAACTATTATCCCTTTTTAATCTATCCTTCACCACTGATTAATGTGATTGAGGAAAATGATGGCAGTGACAAAAGAAAAACTTTTCAGGAAGAGGAAGGATTGGGCTTTCAGTTTCTTAGATAAAGCAGCTGAGATTTTCACTGTCCAGCTTTTCTGAGCTGAATGCTTTTCTGACCATTGAACTGAGCCCTGTGCTACTGAGATAAAGCTCTCCATAGAGCCATAAACCAGCACTGCAGTTGCTTACAGATATCCAACCTGACACAGCCTTTAGAATGAGATTGTGGGGACTTGGCTTTGCTCAGTCAGTGCTACAGCAAATAAACAACATTTCTCCTCTCTTCTGATCTCAAATCATTGTACCATGGTGCCATATTCATTTTTAAAATTGAAATGTGTGGTTTTAGCTCTCACTGGGGCTTCTACCCTCAGTGAGATATCCTGGCTCCTCTGCCATGCATTAACAGAGCACTTCTCTGTCACAGAGGCAGTAAGAGAGTGCCTGGATCTGCTCCATGCAAACTGCCACTGAGGAGAAGCAGAGTTTGGCAATGATCATCCTTAATCACTCTTTCCAAAAGCTGCTTTACCACTCTCTGAGCGAGGTGAGGCACTGTGTCGCACCCCTGCTCTTCAGTGAGGATCGCACGTACACATCCATTGCTGAGCTGGGACACAAAGTGATCCCGCCAGTCCCAGTCACGTGGAAGCAGCTCTCCGAGAATGCCGGCAGGCCTCCTTCCCTGAGCTAACCCTTAAGGGACGGATGAAGACAAATGGTAGTTGCATATTTGTGCAAGGAGTCACACTTGCAGGCAATGCAAAGGTCTGCATAGCCAAACAGCAGAGCCTGAATGACATCTTGCAGACGAATACCACTGAGAGTGGCTGTGAAAGGTTTCAGGAGGTGATCAAAATAGTGGCTCTGTGTCAAGACAGGGAGTCCACTGCCAAGCTGCAAAAGTCCAGCACCTGTGGAGTGCCTCCATTGTTTGTAATTGAAGATGGGAATCCACTCTTGACTTTCCTGCAGGAGAAAAGGAACAAGCTCACCCTATCTGCTATGATAGGCATTTTGAAAGACATTGCAGTAGCTGTCTGGTCGTGTCACCAGAAAAAAAGTTTTGCTTTGAAGCATCACTCCAGCCAGGTTCATCGTGGTCAGAGGTGAGCAGCAAGGAACAGGAGCACCTCAAGTCCGGATCAAGCTGTCTGATTTCCTCCAGGCCAGGCTGACTCCCCCCGAGGATGAGAAAGACTATTCATCTAGTGACTACCTCTATGAAACCATCAAATCTGTACAGCTCAGAGGTACAAACATACAGAGCTGGTTGTTTTCAGTGGGCTGCTATTCACTGAGCTCACTTCTGTGAGTCATTTGTCCACTCTGAAATTTAGCATACTTGGGGAATCCAAGATTCATTTGTCCTTCCCCATATTTGTGAAGGCCTCAGAGAGCTGCAATAAATGCAAGCGAACATGATTATTAATATAAATATGCAAAAACAACAGGTAAGGGAAAGTGAAGAAGTCTCAGAGAGCACTTGTTCTTACCCTGACTGCAATCAAAACCACTGAATTCATAGAATCATTTGAGTTGGAAGGGACTCCCAAAAGCCATCTAGCACAACTCCCCCGCAATGAACAGGGACACCCACAGCTCAGTCAGGTCCCCAGCCCCCCATCCAGCCCAACCCTGGATGTCCCCAGAGATGGGATATTTCTCTCTTTCATGCCCTCTAAAGAATTAGAGAAAAACAATCACTTCAAAGAACAATAAATGAAGTGAAAATTATCTGTCAACCTTACTATCTATTTTTTATTTTAATTCATGCAATTATGTGTAAGAATAATTGAATTCCTTTTACTGTCTCATTCCAGAGTTAGAATTATATGGGACTGATGCTAATTTTTCATAATTAGAATAATTAATTTATCTCAATTTATTTGCTTTGGGGAATAACTCAGGCTGGAAAGCATAGGTCACTCAGTAGCAAGATGATGTAGTCTTAAAAACAGCATTTTCCCTGTGGCAGTGGGAGATGATATGGGGCTTTCTGCGTGATCACCAAGTGTTAAGATCAGTGCCAGAGCATCTTTTATGGTATTTCAAGTTGGTCTCCGTGTTTTTTTGTTAAAGATTTTGTGCAGCTACCCAAGGACTGACTTCTCTTTACTCATCCATTCCTTCAGTAGAAACAGAGGAAAGGAGGTTATCCCTTATCTGGAGTAGTTCTGTGTTCTTCCAGTCAGCCCTGTGGTTACTGCCAGAGTATTTCCCCACTACATATTTAATGCTGCAGATGAAGCACTCAGTTGTAAGTGGATGTTCATTTCCAAATCATAAATCAAGTGAAATGTTGGAAAAGGTATGGGTTTCACTCTTTAAACAGTCCCAAGGTATTGTATTCCTCTGTGGACCTGAGAGATATGTTTAAGCACAAAGAGAGCCATTTTCAGCTCACACTACTGGGGCTCTGGAGTGGGCAAGTGCCAAGCACCACTACGCAGCTTCAGAAGAGAGGAGGGAGGCCATTTCATGGGGTCACCAAATAATTCCATCGTGCCAATTCTTACATAGATAGGTGTAAGCTTGCCTAATATGCTCATAATTTCCCAGAAAAGCTGAGGTTATTTGAAAGAACAAGCCAGGCTAATGAAAATAAGTGAAACCTCAATTATTTTAGAGATGAAATAGAAGACAAAAAGCAACTGTATTCTATTTGTAAGGGTAGGAGCACACAACTGGACAATTCAGGAAAACTCTGGGCAGACCACTCATAAAAAAATGATAGACTAGGAGAACAAAACAAACTTCATTAAATCAATACTATAGTAATGAATTGTTATATCTACTTACTTTACTCTCATATTTTATGAAGGTTGTGGTAATTGTCTTGTTGTTGTTGTTGTTGTTTTAATAAAAGTTACCACCTTAATAATCAGCTGATGAAAGGGAAAACAAAAAATTCAGCAACAGGTATGTGAAATTAAATTTCCTCACCTGTTATTAAACCACCAATATGCGTCCAAAGCCCTGTTTCCACATAAATGACCTTTTGGACAGACACTTCTTTCTTGGAAATGTTAAATTGTTGTTTGATTCCTTAACAGCTTGATTATTTTGAATATTTGAGTTACCAAGACTAGGAGCTTAATGTCAGAAGTGCCTTGAAGCTTTTCTGTTGTAGGATACAGTAAAAGCGATACAGATTTAGTAGCACATCCAAAGGTTATGAGACATTGTTTAAGTTTTACAGCATAATAATTTCCACTACAGTGACACTTGCCAGCCACGGAAAAGTGCAGAGAGGGGCGCTTGGTCTGCAGACAGCCACACACCTTGAAGGAGCACAGACATCTCTTCTCTTGGATCCACTGCCTGGTAAGGGTCATAATATCATAGAATCATAGAGTCACCAAGGTAAGGAAAGACCTCTTAGATCATCTAGTCCAACTGTCCACCTACCACCAATATTTCCTCACTAAACTGTGTCCCTTAGTACAACATCTAAATGTTTCCTGAACATCTCCAGGGACAATGGCTCCATCACCTCCTTGGGCAGCCCATTCCAGTAACAGACCACCCTTTCAGAGAAGTTTTTCCTAATATCCAACCTGAACCTCGCCTGACACAACTTGAGGCCATTCCCTCTTTAGTTGTCACTAGTTACATGGGAGAAGAGACTGACCTCCAACTCACTGCAACCTCCTTTCAGGCAGTTGTAGAGAGCGATAAGGTCTCCTCTGAGCCTCCTCTTCTCCAGACTACACAATCTCAGTTCCCTCAGCTGCTCCCTATAAGACTTGTGCTCCAGACTCCTCACAGCTTCATTGCCCTTCTGTGGACACACTCCACGTCTAGTTGTCTTTCTTGTAGTGAGGGGCCCAAAACCGAACACAGTATTTGAGGTGCAGTCTCACCAGAGCTGAGAACAGAGGGATGATCACCTCCCCGCTCCTGCTGGCAATGCTATTTCTCATACAAACCAGGATGCCATTGGCCTTCTTGGCCACTTGGGCACACAGATGGCTCATGTTTAGCCAAGCATTGACCAACTCCTCCAGGTCCATTTCTTCCATGCAGTCTTCCAACCACTCTACCCCAAGCCTGTAGCATTGCTTGGTGTTGTTGTGGCCAAAGTGCAGGACCCAGCACTTGGTCTTGCTGAACTTCATCCCTCTGGCCTCAGCCCAGCGATCCAGCCTGTCTAGGTCCCTCTAAAGGGCCTTTGTACCCCTGGGCAGATCGACACTTCCTGATGTCATTACCTGGACTTCTTCAAGGCCTTTGACATGGTTCCTCACCACATCCTTATCTCTGAATTGGAGAGATGTGGATTTGAAGGGTGGACTATTCGGTGGATAAGGAATTGGCTGAAAGGCCACAGAGAGAGGGTTGTGGTCAATGGCTCTATGTCCAGGTGGAGGCAGGTAACAAACAGTGATCCCCAGGGGTCTGTGTTGGGTTTCATACTCTTTAACATCTTTATCAATGGCACAGATGATGGGATTAAGCTCACCCTCAGCAAATTTGCCGATAACACCAAGCTGAGCAGTGCTGTTCATACAGCAGAAGGAAGGGATGCCATCCAGAGGGACCTTGATAAACTCAAAAGTAGGGCCCTTGTGAATCTGATGAGGTTAAAGTGCAGGGTTTTACACTTGGGTTGAGATAATCCTAGATATGTATACAAGCTGGGAGAAGAAATCCTCAAAAGTATAGCCCTGCAGAGAAGGATTTAGAGGTTGTGCTGATGGAAAACTAAACATGAGCCAGCAGTGTGCATGTGTAGCCCAGAAGGCCAATGGTATCCTGGGTTCCATCAGAAGAGGGATGGCCAGCAGGTGACTACTTACCTCTCCCTTGAGTTCCAGAGCCTCAAACCTATTGCGTAGGGGCACCTGGGTAACTGAGGTAGGTAGGGAAGGGGTTTGCCTGTCAATGCCTATCTATCATAGAAGGCACAGAGTTGAAAGGGACCTCTAAAGGTCATCTAGTCCAACTCCCTTGCAATGAACAGAGGGGTTGGGCTATATATATATATATATGTATATGTGTGTGTATACAATGCCAGGCCATATATTAATAGGCCAAAGGCTCATTTTCCATTGATTCTATTTGGTGTTTTTTTTTTTTTAATTGACAAATCACTCCTCGCTGTTCATCTTATCTGTCCTATTCCTCAGCCAGGCCACACCATCTCCACTATCCTAGAGGTACTTTTCCCAAACCTGAGTTGTTCTGATCCTGCTGGCAGAGCAGACGGGAAAGGGAGGTACTCAAGTATTCTTCTGAGTGTCTCTTATCTTTCCTCCACTTCTATCTCTCATTTTCTTGCTCATCTCAGGGAAGTCTGGGCAGGGACAGAGCTCTAAGGCAGTCATTGGCTTAAAATCTGACATTATTAAAATCTTCTTCGCTGGCATCCCTAAGAATACTATCACAATGAGGAGGATGGTAATGGATAGTTTTATCACTTACAATAACAATAAGGGCTAACTGGCAATGACCATGTGTCTCAAATAGTATTTACAGGATGTGCAATTCATTAGTGAGAGGTAATTCAGATGTTAATGACAGTGACGTTTGGGCATAATTTAATGTTCAGACGTGGATGCAATTCTGCAGACCACAGCCGTTTGTTCCTCTCCTCCCTGCACCTGGAGCACCTCCAGTGCAAGAGCTCGGGTATAGAACAGATCTCCAGCAATTCTCATTGCAAGTGGGGATGGCCCCATCATGCTACTGTTTTTAAGACTTTTAAGGCATTTAAAGCCTTCTTGTGAAGTCTGCTGGTTCCTAGACTTGTAGTGGATTCTACAGTGATGGCCCATAAAGTATTGAGAATATTTTCTGCTTCTAAACCTGCCCCTCCTTAAGACGGATGGAAAGAAATCCCTCCACTGGTGTGTTGGCTCCTGCCTGCTGCAGGGAACTGTCAAGCCCTGCCAAAGGAGTGTCCACACTGGGGTGACACCAAGTGACAAGTTCTGTGCAGGGCAATATCAACTGCTGCTTCACCTTTGTTTGCATGACCACAGCCATCTACAGATGGTATGGCTTATGAAGATCAACAAGGTAAGAAGCAGACAGTAGAATACAGAAAGTAAGCAATGTAGGAGTGTGTCTATCAAAACTTTAGACAGGTCTGATAGTTTATTCAGTTGGTGCCATGAAACCTTTGTTCTCTGATCTTTGCCACATTTCACAGACAAAACAGTTTCCTATGGTCAGTGTCTGTGTAGCTTCTCTGAAGAGCTGTGCTGCTCAGCTTATGTCCCATATTCATATTCATAGAATCATAGAATCATAGAATTAGCTAGGTTGGAAAAGACCTACAAGATCATCCAGTCCAACCATCCACCTACCACCAATAACCCCACTAAACCATGTCTCTCAACACTACATCTAAATGTTTCTTGAACACCTCCAGGGATGGTGACTCCACCACCTCCCTGGGCAGCCCATTCCAGTGCCTGACCACTCTTTCAGAAAAGCAGAATTTCCTAATGTCCAGCCTAAATCTCCCCTGGCGCAACTTGAGGCCATATTCTTCTTTATCTCTGCTTCTGAAGGCCATAACATACCAAAAAGAACATGAAACAGCTAGAAGAGGTGCAGAGGGGCAGCAAGAATAGTCATTGCTCTACAATGTTTTCCATGCGGAAAGAGACCAGGATATTTTAACTAGGAAAATAGGCGGTAGAGGAGAATTGGAGGATGAATGGGAGAAGTGACTGGATAGAGAACAAATGGAGAAATTATAGCCCCTCACATGAGAATATCACACAATTATAAGGACAACCTACCCTGTATAATTAAACCATTTTGCTCATTGTTGCAAAAAAAATTATGGATACAAAATGCAAAAAACAATTAGCCAAATTCATGGAAGGAAAGTGCTTCATAGCATAAAAATAAAATTTCTGTCTGAGCCCCTAAACAGCAGACTGGGATTAAGAGATCGTACTGGGGCAGCATGACTGCAAATTTACTGTCTGTGTTCACTCTAGGGCTGAGCTTTTGACATAATACCTGGTAGTGGCTGCAGGGAGGGAGAGAAGTTTCCACTTCACATTGTACCCATAAGCCCTTTGATGCTTATTGTCAGTATGGTTTGAAATTGGCTTCTGGTGAAGGCAGGAGAGAAGTGACTGCTGTGGGTAGGAGATATTCTACCCAGGGAGAGAAAGACTCAGGGAGGGGAAGACCCAGGGAAGAGAACCTGGAAGCAGATCTAGCCAAAATGCTGAGGAATGGATCGTATCTCCTCACCTGCTCCTGGGGATCAGCATCAGCTTGGGCACAGCAAGCCCAGCCACACCTGCCCCGTGTCTTATCAGGGAGGAAGGGTGTGAATGACCATAGGAGTCATCTAGATGCAACATTGCAGACAAGGTGCTAATGGCTCTTTGTCCAGTGATGCCTTTACACTTCCCAGAGATGAGGGGAGATTTTCTCCTGTGTGTGGCTCAGGACTGAGTGAACAACACGACTGAGCCATATATATAGCTGACGAATGCAAGTTACACGATGTCATGACTATGCAATGACATGCCTTGCTAATCACTTTTAATGTATTCCAGACCATTCTAGTGCAATTCCAAGCAAAATACAGCGAAATGTTTTGTGAATCAGAGGCACGAAATTGTGATGTGTGGAGTAAGAACATGTCCTTGTTGCAGGAGGTAAGGAAAATTCAGAGTTCTTTCATTAGGCAGTAATTAAAATGCAGTTTATAGAGCAGGAAAACAGAATATTATTGAACAACTGTAAGACAGGTGAGCTAATCACTAACGGATTCTATTATGCTGCCGTAGCCCAAAATGAAAGCGATTTCCCTCTAAATTAGAATGAATTAAGACCGTATTTCCTGATTACACCTTACATAATGATGCAGGGACGGTTCTTCTGTTCGCATTTCCTTTCTCCTTTAATAAAACATACCAGAGAGGAAAATTATCTAGCTGTTCCCATCAGCCATTTTGAACATGGTGTAACACACCCTCACAACAGGCAGCTGTTAGGTTGGCTGTAAATAGCAATTAGCTTTCAGCCCATTGCAAAGGGGTTTGATATAGTTGATACTCCACAGATTAGGTCCACGTTACAAGCTACACGACAATGCACCCCTCCATTTGTGTGTCCTTTTCCTTCCCTGCACTTGCATGTCCCTTTCCTTCCCATGCTGTACGGTGCGCTGATGGCTCATGGATGCCCTCTGTGGCTGTCTATGAAGCTCTGTCCACACAGAGCAAAGCTGCCGTTCATCTTGTGGCTGTGGCATGCTGTGACCCAAATTGAGGCTCCCCTGCTCCAGAAATAGCAGCTAGCCCCTGGGAGAGGTCAGCCACGGCTGACTGCTTAATGTCAGCGATATCCGCTGCAGGGGTTTCTGGATCTGTTCTGCCAGTTTACTCATCGCCTTCTCATTTTTGGTCCCTCAGGGACTCTGCATCACCTCCCCATGTCCCTGCCACATTCTACACTGTGTTCACCCTGCACACCTTGTAGCTCTGTGAAGTCCTGTACATGAGTGAAGTTTTCACAAACTGGCCACAAGGCTGGCAGTTCCTTGGCATCCTCTGCTCTGAGAATGAGTCTCAAGGGATTTGGCATGCAACACAGACCTACTCTACATTTTAAGAGGCCTCTTAAGAATTTAAACAGACTCAGAGCAAGACTCTTTCAGTGTAACACCTTGTTTCTGAAGGATGCTTAAGACTGGAGTGCAAAAAACAGTTTTCTATCCTGACAGAGCCTCCCAGCCTCTGAAAGCCAATGTTTTAAGGATTTTTTTGAGCTCGAGGTCACATACTTATCACTGTGTGTAATAGCCAATGATGGTGATTTTCTCCATGAGCTTACCTAATCCCTTTCGAACTCATTTTTCTTTTTTTGATAAATCCATGAATCTTTTGACAGCAAGGTATATTTTTGATGGGGTTTTATTTAGTTAGTTAGTTTTCATTTTGGCACATGTTACAATGAACAGTGAAGATGTGGAGCTATTGTAGCTGACTGAGAGGAGAGATGCAAAATTGCTCAGAGGGCTGGAGCATTTCTCCTGTGAAGAAAGGCTGAGGGAGTTAGGCTTGTTCATCTTGGAGAAGAGAGGCTTCAGGAAGACCTCACTGTGGCTTTCCAGTACTTGAAAGGAGCTTATAAGCAGGAGGGGTACTGACTTCTTATGTGGTCTAATAGTGATAAGACAAGGGGGAATGTCTTTAAACTAAAGGAGGGGAGATTTAGGTTAGAAGTTAGGAAGAAATTATTTACTGCACGGGCACAGCTGCCCAAAGAAGCTGTGGTGTCCCATCCCTGGAGGCGCTCAAGGCCAGGTTGGATGGGGCCCTGAGCAGCCTGAGCTAGTGGGGGGCAGCCCTGCTCACACAGGGTTTGGGGGCTGGCTGGGCTTTGATGTTCCTTCCAACCTAAGCCATTCTATGTTTCTATGATCTCTGGGGATGGAAAGTCTCACAGCAGGTTGCAGCCCAGGGCTGAAGTTCAGCTGCTGCCCTTTCAACTATTTCTGGCCTGATACACATGCCCTCCGCATGCTTACCAGGTCCATGTGTCCTGATCCAGAGATATAAATTCAGGGCTTCAACCCTGCCTGGGCTGGGAGGTGCAGACTGATGGCAGCACAAACCTCACCTTGAGTAGGTTGGGCACTTGAGGTCATGCACCGCAAAGTGGGAGCAGACATGAAACACCCTGTATTTACTCAGACCTCCTCCCCACTGTGTTCTGCAGGTTGCTTCTTCCAGCTCCTTCAAGGATGTTGCTTCACCTGCAGATGTCCCACCTCAGGATCATGCAAAGAGCTATAGGCGGCCTTTGCTCTTCCCTGCTCTCTCCCGCCTCACTATCACCCAACCTGAGTTCCTACCATTTACCCAGAACACCTCAGCCCCACCCCCAGGGATCCTAACACAGGACTGCCACCTCACCCCCTTTCCCAGAGTGACTCCCTGTGGTCAACCAAGCCCCATGGACCTGGCCTCCCCCGCCATGTGGGAGCTTCATTGACCTACCAAGCAGACTGGGTCATCCACAGAGCACAGGGAGTGGGTACTGCCATTGGTCCCAAAGACTTTGATGTTAGTGCCATCCTATAGCTGATCTGACTTCAACTTGTTGGAGAGGGTCCAGAGGAGGCCACAAAGATGATCAGAGAGCTGGAACACCTCCCCTGCAAAGACAGGCTGAAGGAGCTGGACTTGTTCAGACTAGAGAATAAAAGGCTGCAAGGAGACCTCATTGCAGACTTTCAGTATTTAAAAGGGGGTAATAAACAGGAGGGAAATCAACTTTTTGCAAGACAAGACAGTGACGGGACAAGGGGGATTGGTTTTAAGCTCAAGGAAGGAAGGTTTAGATTGGATGTCAGGGGGAAGTTCTTTACTGAGAGGGTGGTGAGATGCTGGAACAGGCTGCCCAGAGAGGCTGTGGATGCTGTGTCCATGGAGGTGTTCATGGCCACGTTGGATGGGGCCCTGGGCAACCTGGTCTAGTACCAGATCTGGAGGTTGGTGGCCCTGCTGTGGCAGGGGGGATGGAACTTGATGATTCTTGGGGTCCCTTCCAACTCAAGCTAATCTATGATTCTATGATTCCCATGGCAGCTGCTTGCTTTCTCCCTGGTGGCTTTTACAATCATGGAATCATTAAGGTTGGAAAGACCACTAAGATCATCTAGTCAAACCATCAGCCTATCAAGGAACTCTTGCTCCTTGCATGGTGCTGGGGGAGCTCACACACCTGCTTTGGCTGCTTTTTCTTTTTGATGGGTATCTGATGGGCCTCATTTTCTAAAAATGTCATTCCTGCACCATTCATGAGCCTAAATGCCACTTTATTTTTTTAATTACAGATGGTCATAATTGATGTAAATTACGATAATATATGTTAAATATCATAGGTTGTTCCCTTGCTGAAAACCACATTTCTCTTTAAGTCGTAATGTGGAGCCTGAGGTTCTAATAGTACAGCACCACAAAGGCAAGCACTCATAAAAATTATGTGATAGCTGCCTTGGCAGGTATTGAAAAGATCACTTCTAGGACAGTGACAAACAGCATTTTAATTTTTATGCACTCCTAGTGTCAGCCTGGGATCACCACGACTGGGAGAGCATAGCAATAAGCTGTTATTGAACCAAAGCACATGGGATGGTACTGCTGTTGTTTTTATGGCTCGTAGCGTACTTTATCCAAAACATGTGGTCATAGGTAAGCAACTGGATGGATCTGAATGTGAAAGAAAACACACAGGATGTGGCTTGGAGTTAGTGATAAACTAATGAACTGAGGTACATAGCATTATTACGCCTTTCTGCTCTGCAGTGGTGTGTACAACCCCAGCCAGGGTCAGTATCTCATTTTGTTAGATGAAAAGATATCCCAGCCCTCAAGGGCATTACACAGCTGTTCCTACATGTGTGTGCTTTTAGAAAAAAAGTGTCTGCTCTCTGTTATCTGAGCCACAACTTTGGCAACTGTGTTTAGCTGAAGTAGTAGCAACCACCTCTGATCCAAGAGCTACACAGAAAGTAGAAATAGACAAAATTGACACAGCAATTCCATTAAAAATAACACTTGTCAATATGTGGATGATACAGGTAAAAGGAACGTATTGGGCTTATAAGAAAAGGAGAAGACAAAGCACGAATAAAAGTCTGCTCTGGGAGGACATTTAGACAATCATAGAAAAAAAATAGCTAGATGGAGATAGCTCCCAAGAAATGGAAGTGGCAAAAGAAAAGCATATTTTGAAAAGACAACAAAAGAGTGAATTACATTTGCAACTGAGAAGCTGAATGAAAGTGCCAAGGTCAATGGGATGGTAGACAATGGTAAGAGGAGAAAGAAAGGAGCCTAGTCATTTGATAACTCGGCCGCAGGGAAGAAAATTTGAGAGTTACAGAAAGAAAGGAGTGAGAACAAGACACAAAGGAAAAAAAGAGGTAGCATTTGGTCCCAGAGCACTGAGGAAGCTGAAAAAAGAAAATTAAGGCAGGAATAAACAGCACTACAGAAATCAGGAAACTGCAAGTACTTCAGGACTAAAAGTATAACAATTTAAAAATCAGAGTTTCTTTTCTTTTCTCTGGGGCACAGGAACAAGTTGATGATATGATTGCCTTGCTGTACATATGAAGAAAAACTTTGCAGTATGAGAAGTTACAGCTTGAGAAAAATACTTGTGTTCTGAGAAATGCTGAACAAAATGTCATTGCTGGTGAGGCAAGTGGGATTGAAAAGGTGAAATTTTCGTTTGCTGTGATCACTGTATATTTTAGAAGCTGAAATTTGTACTTATGGACACATGATAAAATCTACTGGATTGGAAATAGTGTTTTTGAGCTACACAACATACAGGGAAAATAAACATTTTTTTTTTCTCTACAACATCTTCGAAAACAAGCTGTAGACATTTAAAGCAGAAGACAGATAAACAGTTGAAAATAAGAAATCCCCTAATGCCTCAGTTATTTTCACCCAGCAGGTACTGCTGGCTTGTTGATGGCCACCTCCACAGCTTTGTCAGGGCAGGAGTCCTCTGCCTGGATCTCTTCCTGAGCCAGACCCTCTTACCATAGCAAGAAGGAAATAAATGAGGGCTTTGAACACCTTACAGTAATATTTATTAATGTGGAAAAATAAAAAAATTTAGTAAGGAATAGAAGCCATGGGATATGTAGAGAAATGAGCTGCAAGACAGCATTAATGGTTAGAAACGTTGCCCTCACTAAGAGCCTAAGCCCACTTAGAATGAGGATTTACAAGTTTATGTAAGATGTACAGAGGTGAGAAGACCCACTTTTCTGACAGCCATCTTCTTTGGCATTCCCCGTTCAAGAAGATGCAGGTGATTCCTGTGTCCTTGTGCCTGTGAGAAGCAGCACCCAAGGCTCCCAGCTCATGTTGCACCAGATCCCTGCTGGACCTCAGGGCAAGCACGAAAGAAAGCACCCAGTCACATGGGCTCCATGTTCAGATGCATGGGTAGGTCTGCACCAAGCTACAGAATTGTGCCAAGAGAACTGCAGGTTGCCAGGCCAAAAGCTAGTGGAGTCTCCTTCTCTGGAGATATTCAAAACCCACCTGGATGCTTTCCTGTGAAACCTACTGTAGGGAACCTGCTTTAGCAGGGGGTTGGACAGAATGATCTCCAGAGGTCCCTTCCAACCCCTATGGTTCTGTGGTTGTGTGTGATTCTTCTCAGTCATGGGCCACCTGTGGGCATCAGAGCCAGCTCCATCTTCTAAACTTGCAGTAGTGCTCCAGAAGTTATTGAAATGCCAGCAAGCCATGAGTTGCAGATAACTAATGCCTGTTGTGAGTAGCCTGCTGCATAGCCAGAGCCATGGTTGCTATAATTCCACTTACTGAGGAAATGAATTTAGTACCACTTTTCAACCTCCTATTCTGGATCCCATCTTTAATTGCTTGGATCTGTGGCCTCTTTTCTTTTTTGTCCAGAGAAAACTCACACATGACCATACTCCCTGTTTTCCACCAACCAATGTAAGATGACATTAAATCTATTGTCTGCAGTAATGCACTAAATACACATGCACTCTCTGAACAAGCTCCAAAAAAAAAAAAATCATCTGAGTGCAGAAATTTAGAAACAACATTTATCTGAACAGCTTTTATCTTGTTTCTCAGATCTTACAACAAGAAGAAGCCCCATCCTTCTTTCTTCTGCAAGTTCTGGCATCTCTGCATCACTCTCCCATACATTTGCCATAACAGCAAATTTCTTCCAGATACAACAAACTGTTTCAGAGAACCTACTATGAAAGTGTTGCTAAATACTAATGAACATCAGATTTTAATGAATTTCCATAGGACGGGTTGGGAGTGCCCAAATTCAGGCAGCAAACATTGGCTGAAGAATGTGGAAGATATGGCTGTAGCGCACCCAAATTACAACCAAGCCTCAAGACAAAATACCCTGTGCAACTTCTGTGGGCAATGCGCCTCATCTGCAAAGATAGGGTGTGTTTTTGTTCTAATTAAAGTTTCAAAAGTCTAATCAGAGAGTCATTACTTGTCCAGTTATGATGATACTTAGTTATTGTTCAATTTATGTAATTTTACAGAAAAAAAGACTCATTAATAATATGGTTAAAATTGTGCTAAATAAAATCCCTCGTATCTACCCTTCCCATGGTGTACCTCCCTGCCCTTTTTGTTACGAACTTCAGTGGTGTCAAGAGGAATAGGGGTCAGAACATGTCTTCACCGTCCCACGTTCTTCTCAGGTGGAATCAGACACTGATAGAGGGGGATATTCTTACAAGTTAGCTAACATAGACTCTTTCTTCATTTGTCTTCATTCCTCTTCACATCTGTTTTCTATATATATGTACAGTAAGTTTCACATGTGTTGGATGCCTGTATCTTCTGTGGGTTACCTCTAAAACTTGTTTTACCCAAGTCCCAAATCTAACTGCCTTCATTTATTCATCAGTAATTAAGTTCCTCGGGCTTACTTTTGTAGAGCTTTGTCCATTCTTACTATCCTATGTCTGAACTTTCAAGGTGAAGGCATGGTAGAGTGACCAGCAGGGGCAGCTCTTCTCTAATGTAGGGTATGCTAGTCATTCCCTACCATGAACTCTGTTCTTATTGCAGCTCTTTAGTTTGCTAAACTAGTTTGCTGGCTCTACTTCAGTTCACAAAGCATAAAGATTTCATTTTTATAAAAAAAGGTTTTTCCATCACCTCAGACCTCCAAGTTCTGATAGTGAATCAAGCATCACTACACTTTAATAAAGAAATGGAGATCAGCAATTGTCCTCAAATCACACAACTCCGCTGCATTCAGATTTTTGTCTCCATTCACTGACTGTTTTGGGGTGTGGGGGAGCACTGAGAGAAACTGGTGAACATTCACTGCTGATTGCTGAGATATGCATTCAGACCACTTAGTAGGATGTCTTAGGCAGACCAGTGGGATGGTATCAGAGGCATTAAGTCATGCATAAAGACCCATTAAGGACTTTAGAAGCCTGAATGGGTAATGAGGATCCAGCAGATCTTTCAGAGCTCTGCAGAGATCCTTTTGTTCCTAATTCAGGTAGATAAACTTGAGAGATAAAGCTAGCTAGATGTGTATTCTTACATGACTGTGTGATCTTTCAAAGATGTAACTGAGCTGAAATCACAGAATTGTAGGGGTTGGAGGGGACCTCTAGAGCTCATCAAGTCCGACTCCCTGCTAAAGCAGGCTCCCTGCAGCAGGCTGTACAGTTAGGTGCCCAGACAGGTCTAGAATATCTCCAGAGAAGGAGACTCCACAACCACTTTGGGCAGCCTGTTCCAGTGCTGCATCTCTCTGGCAGTAAAGTTCTTTCTTGTGTTAGTTTGGAACTTCTTGTGTTCCAGACTGCTGAAAGAAATAGGGACAAGATCAAGACTTAGTCCATTTAGCATGTGCTAAACATTTAAAAAAAAAAAAAAAAAAAAAAAACATTCTTTCATCTTCTGGCATCTTTTCAAACACCTAGAATCATAGAAGCATGGAATCCTTAGGGTTGGAAGTGACCTTTAAAGGCCATCTAGTCTAATTCCCCTGCAATGAACAGGGACATCACAGCTAGATCAGGCTGCCCAGGGCCTGGTCCAGCCTGGCCTTGGAAGTCTCCAGGGACGGGGCATCAGCCACATCTCTGGGCAGCCTGTTCCTGTGCCTCACCACCACCCTCACTGTAGAAGATTTTTTCCTTGTATCTAAGATGTTACCTGTAATATTAAGATGACCAGGACACTCTAGACTGGCCCTATGTTCTTTAATCTCATCTGAGAGTGTGTGTATTGAAAGTTTTTCTCATGTCACTGAAAAAGCTAAGAGTGCAGAATGTCACTTTTCTTCTAATAGATGTAAATATAAGAAATTTTCTTGAAAACTCTGCCTGCTTCCTGTTACACCAGGTAATTTACTGAGATCAAAGCACAGACATACTTTAGTGACAATAGGCAATTTAATCTGATATTTGAGAAATAAAATTAAGCACAAATTACATGGACAATAGTTTTTTCACTGGGAGGCAAGAGCATTTTGGTAAAAGACAAGTTTATCACTAGGGATATCTCTTCTTTGATGTTCTCCTTATAACAGCCATGATGGTTTAAAAAAATAAAAAAGCCTTCCTTTCATTTGCAGATTTCTTCTGTTTGGGAGTTTGGGGAGTCAGGGAGTTGAGTTGTTTGGAGTGGAGTGGGGGAAAAGGGGAGTGTGCATCGGGAGAACATAATCTGAGTAGTATCTAATAGAGCAGAAGACAACTGCTCAGTGAAACAACCAGGTTTTATGCCTCATTTTCCAGTAAGACCTCTCCATAGCTTCTGCTGCCAAAGAAAAACAGACGCTCTGAAGAGTGTCTTAAGCGTTCAGTGAGAGTTAGATATCCTCTCATTCTGCCATTCAGCGTGCCTTACAAAATCTCCTTGTGGGTCTCCAGCATACCCATAATGATGGACCGAGTGAAGGGATGGAGAGAGAAAGGTGGACACATAGCTCATTGCATTCACTGTGCTGGTTTGTAAATATGTCCGTATTACCACAGACAAAAATTTGAATTCCCTATTATGGAGATAGGAATATCTAAGTAACTAGTGAGCTGCAGTGTGATTTAATGTTGTGTATAAAGTTGTTCAACATATCCATACTCCATGACAATATGTTTTTCTCAGGGGTCATATGTGAGTAGTAGTCACAGATGCTCAGAGGGATGGCACCCATTAGCTTTGGATGCTTAATGGAGGAGACCAAATTATGATCTCCCCCATTGTATGTGTCTCCTTAGCTTGGACAATAGGAACCATCCACTTGAGGAACTCATCGCTCTTACAGACCCTGCAGGGAACAAGGGCAGCTGCCACCCCTACACAGCAAACGCTCACATGTGCTCTGGGAGCTCCTCTGGGGAAAGGCCAGCCTTTCTGAGGATGCTGGGAAAACTGAAGTGACGGAGTGGATGAGGACGTCTCCCTCTCCACAGAGACCAATCCAGGGGGAGTTTCAGAAGCTTGGAGGAATGCTTCCCATGGCTTCCAGCATGGAGTGACTGATGAGCCGCCAGCTTTGGAGTGGTTAGAGTTTTGCAGTCACATTGCAATCCAGCTTCCTCTGAAAAGATGCAGCCCAAGCACCAAAAAAGCTACAGTGGTTTAGAATGTTAAGAGTAGCGTTTGGCATATTTTTCTCATGACAGAATACTAACAAAATAAATATAGCTAGAAAAGCGATAGTCAATAAGGAAAAGGTGCCTACAGAGGATATTGCTTTTGGAAAAAAAGCAATTACTGCTTTCGTTATTACAGAGCCCCTCAGTGCCTTGGTGCTTGTGATATATCTCAAAGTACACTAATAAACCTTTAGCTTC
This sequence comes from Numida meleagris, assembly GCF_002078875.1. Classification (NCBI taxonomy): domain Eukaryota; kingdom Metazoa; phylum Chordata; class Aves; order Galliformes; family Numididae; genus Numida; species Numida meleagris. The sequence goes on along the minus strand of NC_034409.1, from coordinate 119,370,340 downwards.
CAGAAATTTCAAATGGTTCTTTCATTGGCCACCATATTGCACAGTTACGATTTCCATGAATTATTTTCACAAGTAGCATTATCATCTTTTTTGTCCAATTGTTCTTGGTTTTCTTTTTGCTGCAGAAAAAAATTGCAACTCAGAAATCATATCGATGTGACTTTCCTCTTCTTCATTTACTCTTCAGAAAACTTTTGTTGTGGCTAGTGCAAAGGCTAAACAAAACTGCCGATAAAGCTATCCAGAAATATTCTACTCACTGGAATGGGAATAGCTTCAGGCACAACAAATTTGTTTTCCTTTACAGTCATTTACTTGCAATATTGAGAAGATTGAGAAGATAAATTAATTTCATTTTCTTTCATGATTTCATTGTCACTAAGCAGTTGGTAATGTTTGATTCTCTTCTTGGGTGGCTAATATTTACTGGCAGTTGGAAAAAGTAATTGCTGTCATTCTAATTGAGCTGTAGGCTACACCTGGTCTCAAACACATAATAAAAGCAGCAAAATTACCTACTGCAGTGATTTCAACATATAAATGTCGAAATTACGTATTAGATTCAGCACTTCCTTTTCTCCAACGACTCTGGCCTTTTGCTGCTCCACAAGGGTATCACCCTCCTGTGGCTGTATATTCCCCCGGCCCACACAGATGTCTCAGCTACCAAAGGCAGCAAAAATAACAACATGCTCAGGCAAACAAACTCTTTAAGTCTGCTTGCAGAGATGGACAGAAAGAAAATCCTACAAGAAAAGTATTAACAAAAGTTTAGTTCTCTTCTTTTGAACATCCTTTTGCTTTTGGAGGTCAGATGGATTTCTACTGCCTCATGTTATGCAGATTTATACTTTCTGAAAATCCGTGGGTGCAAGAAGTAAAATTTCCTGTCCTTACGAAATAATGAAGGAGTTCACTATTAATTTAACCCATATATTCTCATCTGAATTACTCTCTGGTTTAAGTACCTTTCTGTTGATAAGCCATTTTATAAATTCCAAATATAGTTCATAACACTGAAGAGTGCTATCAAAATCCAAAACCAAATCCCATAAAAGTTTTACTGGAGGAGTCAAGAGGAAAACTGAGACTATGCTCTTCACTTGAGCCAGCACATGTTTGTCATGTGTTCTTCCAAGTACACTTCTGTTGGTTTCTTTGTCATTTTTATAACTACTTAAGGAAGCACATATAACCTTCCTAAGCTCTTTTGGTAATTAACAAAAAAGATAGCCTCTCCAGACTCTAAGAATATCAACAGTGATTAATGTAAAGGGCCAGGAAGGATGTTTACATGCTGAGTCTTTGAGTATATTAGAAGAGACCCTTGAATATCATCTAGTTCAATTCCCCTGCAATGAACAGGGACATCTACATCTTGGTCAGGGTGCTCAGAGCCCCATCCAGTCTAGATACTGTAGTATGGATTTGTGGATCCCATCCAAAGGATATATAGAGAAAATACAAACCACATGTGTTTTCCCTTCCTGCTCTGCCCTCAAAAAACCAACTCATGGGGAGTTCCTCCAGGCAGTATAAGAGGATGAAAATCCTCATTATATGCGTAAGGAGAAACTCCACTCTGAGATAGTTCGGTATACATTGTAAGAGCAAGAAGGAGAGAGAATTTCTCAGAGTGCTCCTTAGCAGTTATACGCTCTTTCATACTGAAGGAAAACTGTGTAATTTCTCTCAGCAGATAACCCAGAATGTTTCTGATAATCTGTATGGTGAAAAATGCTTATTAACATGGAAATTGCTATGTATAAAATTACAGCTTTAATTGAAAACTGTCATTGATACAAATATGTTGCTGAAAAAGGAAATATGGTTTGCAGTTCTAGCAGTATTGAGCCCTATAGTGGGCTGATATTTACTTTCATTAGCACACATTCATTAGCAAGCCACTTCAGTAAATAAGTAGGGTACAACAGTTGTTAACAATTATTATAACTGAGCCAGTACTGAATATAGACTCTTCTGACCTGCACTCAGTCACACAGGCTTTCCCCTACAAGCTTGCTGCTTATATTTACATGTGGAAAAATGAACTCTTCTTTTTATATGATTTGCCCCTCTATGTTGACTGCAGAATACAAGAACAGCAACAGGTCTGAAACCCTCCAGCATGACTCAGAGAGCTAAGAAAAGCCACCACCCACCCTGCTAATGTGATGAGAACTCACATGCAGAGCTGCTAACTGCTTCCCTCCAAAAAGCCGCCTCTGTGCTAATGCATCTCTGCTCAGTGTCTCCACATCATTGTTTCCATATATATAGTTACAAATATACACGGCAGTAGTGAGCATGGCACAAAAAAGTAGCCTCAGAGAAGTCTGTCATAACACTCCTGGTGAGCTAACCAGAGATAAGCATTCAGCTCAGCTCCTGAAGTCAAGGTGAAACACTACATCTAAACCGAGGGCTTGAGCACTTCATGGAGCGTTTGAATTTTGCTTTATCCTGGAGGAAACCTCAGCAAAGGCAGTGTGTCAAAAGCTTGAAATTGTTTCCATCACCATCCCCTAACTGAAGCCTGAAGAACATGCCCATCAGCTCTGCTGGGAGCCGCAGCCAGCCCATGCTCCAAGCACTGCAGCGCAGCCTTTCACCTGGTTGACTCTCCCAGTAGACACAGGATCCCCCAGTGGCACCTCACCTTGCAGATGTATTTATTTCTAGATCCACCACAATGGAATGTAAAATCGTATTTATTGTCACAGAAGACAGGAGTAACAAAAAGTAACAAAAGAAAACCTACAAGCAATAAAAGCTACCTGAAGTATTTCTCTGTTCTCACCTGCTCTGTCAGGACACTCTTCCAGATGTTGTTTAGGACATGACACAGACAAATTCTCACAAATACTCACTGGAGTGCTGTTTTGGATAGGCAGCCTCCCCCTCAGTGTCCCTTTGATCAGTTGTGTCAACTGCACCACTCAACTTGGTGTCATCAGCAAACTTGCTGAAGGTACACTTGATCTCATATCTGTTATTCATTCATAAAGACTTTGCTTCCTTCATAAAACCTCTAAATAGTAACAAACCTTCAAAATTTGGCCATTACTCCTGTGTTCCCTTTTTCTCCTATTAACTTTGATAGGACAAGGGAGAATAATTTTAAGCTAAAAGAGAGGAGATTTAGGTTAGATGTTAGGAGGAAATTCCTTACTCAGAGGGTGGTGAGTCCCTGGCACAGATGCCCAGAGAAGCTGTGGTGCCCCATCCCTGGAGGTGCTCAAGGCAAGGTTGGATGGGGCCCTGGGCAGCCTGAGCTGGTGGGGGGCAGCCCTGCCCGTGACTGGGGTTGGGGCTGAGTGGGTTTTGAGGTCCCTTCCAACCTAAGCCATTCTGTGATCTTGTCATTCTATGAGATTGCTCCGTATGCCAGCTTCATTTCTTTTACTTTCCCTTCTGCCTACCTGTCCAGACAGGTCCTTCCAGGCCAGTTTCCTGTGTCTGTGCCTGCTACCTGGAGCAGCCAGGTCTCAGCTGATGTTTACCCACCAAGGCAAACGCAACAAAGCTGCTGATTTTCTGGACTTCCACATTTCCAGTGTCAGTTCAACCAGTCTCATGTTTTACCTCAAAACTTCAAAGATTATGTATTTATGGTTCCTCAAGATATTGCAGGCCTTTGCTAGCACCAGGTTCAGCAGGTTTTCCCCACATATTTCAGGCACCCTGCCTGATACCCTGATCATGAGCACCCTCTGCAGAAGTTTGTGCAGCCTGGTTGTGCAATGGTACCCAGAACCCTCCCCCCTGCACTGGTCTTCTGCTTAGACTGTGAAAACAAAAACCATTGCAGACTAGAAAACCACAGCAGATCAAAAATTTATTGTAGGGAATATGTGTTTTTCTAATGAAGGCACCTTCCCACTATCTGTTTTTAACTACTATGGCAACAGGCAGTATGAACATTAACAAATCGAACTGAATGGGAGGGAGTGCTACAAAACAAACAGAAGACCATATTACATGAGTGGACTGTGCAAAATGATACAAAAGACAGTGAGTCTAGGATTGATTTATTAAATGATTTGCAGTGAGAACAGTCTTGTTCTGCCTAGAAAATAGGGTAAGAAGAATAAAGACTAATCAGCTGTATCCTGATAAGATGTATCCTGGATAATTATCTTAACATGTTGAAGTGCAGATGCGTTGGCTGAAGTAAGCAGCATTTGTTTTTTACAACAAACTCAAAAATTACTCTTTGATGTAAAAAAAATAATAAGTGCAATTAAAGGAAATTCAGAGGAGTGCAGCAGTACTAAATTGGCTTCTGATGGCTCCTGAAGAAGCTGTAATATCCGCCTGCACTGATCTGCCAGGGCCAGCATCTCATGCACTCCACAGACCACTGGGCAAACACGGGTGCACTGAAAGCCTTTCTAAGGCAGGGCTAATAAGCATGAGAAAATGAAGATCATCAGTCACAGGCAAATGCAGATTTTTCTTGTACTGGGGGCCCCAGGTCTGGGCACAATACTCCAGGTGAGGCCTCTGGAGGGCAGAGCAGAGGGGAACTATCACCTCCATCTACCTGCTGCCATCCCTCTTCTGATGCAGCCCAAGATGCAGTTGGCCTTCCAGGCTGCAAGAGCACACTATTGGCTCATGTTCAGCTTTTCACCCATCGGGACACCCAAGTTTTTCTCCACAGAGCTGCTCTCAATGAGTTCTTCTCTCATTCTGTACAAGTATCTGGGATTGCCCCAACCTAAGTGGAATACCTTGCACTTAGCCTTGTTGAACCTCATTAGGTTCTCATAGGCCTACTTTTCAAGCCTAACCAGAGCACTCTAGATGGCATCCCTTCCTTCTGTTGTGTCAGCTGCAGCACTCAGCTTGGTGTCATCAGCAAACTTGCTGAGGGTGCACTTAATCCCAGTTTCTTTGCTGCTGATAAATGTTGAAGAGCAGTGGTCCCAAGATGGACCCCCAGGAGACACTACTCATGACCAGCCTCCACCTGGACATAGATGTGCTGACCACAACCCTCTGTCTGGCGCCACCCAATCTACTCTTTATCCACTGAATAGTCCAGCCTTCAAACTCATATTTCTTCAATTTAGAGATGAGGATATGGTGCGGGACTGCGTCAAAGGCCTTGCACAAGGCCAGGTAGGCAACATCAGTTGCCTTTTCTCTGTACACTTCCCTCAGCTGGTATCAAGTACCAACAGACTGCCTGACCACAAAGCAGTCTTCCAGGAAAACCATCAGGAGTCAGTATGCTGTTACCCTTCAATAGGTGATGTTGCTTTCCATCCAAACTCAAAGAAAAAGTACAAACTAGCAAGGTTTTGTGACACAGGCCTGTGTACTCCTGAGGGTTCATCAAGGACCTCACAGGCATCCAGCTGCCTGCGGAAGTAACAGAGCTCCTCAGGCTCCTTGTGAGCCATCAGAGCAGACTCAGCTATAATCTAGGGACATTAGTTCACTTTATGAGCAAGTTATTATAGCTTTTCCTGGAGCGGAAGATAAGGAAGGAGCAGTGTTTTTGTCAGAAATGATCTCTGGTCTAGACAACAACACAGCAACAGTGTAAGTGCACATAAGAAAGTGTCAGTGTCTGTAATATATCTCATTAGTTTCAACGTAGAATTTTGGTCCCCAGCAGCAGACAAGCTAAGTCCTTAGAATGCTGAAAGAATTAATATTTAGTGTACAGATTAGAAAAGGAGCAGTTTTTCTGTTTAGAGGTTTAAATTCATAAGAGTATGAAAGACATTACTTGAATACTTGGATTCAAATGCACTGAGTTTTTTCTTCCAAGCATTCAGATCCTATACTCAAGCAGTTCTCTATGCATTCAATTTTCTAAATCCTTTCCAACAGATATGAATAATCTTATTTTTAGTTCACAGCATTCTGAGTTTCATCAGCAGAATACCATCTCTAAAAGAAACTCTTCCCAAAGTCTAAACACAAATGCTGAAAATAAACTCAGCTCGCTTTGCTATCTCTATTGACTTAGCATTCTTGCATGTTTTTTAACTTGCTTTACTGTGATGTTTTTGCAGGTTTGAATGCACACAGCATTCAAGGAAAAGGAAGGCAGGGGAGTTTCTAAAAGCCTTCTGTAAAGACACCTCCCAAACAAAACTTGAAGATTGCTTGTGTGCCAGTGCTAGCAGAGGTGCTCCAGCAGCACAGTGACTGCCTCCAGCACCCAAGTGGGAGCGGCAGGGAAGCCCCATGATCACCTTCATCCCCAGCACACCCTCACCCAGGAAAAGGCCACCCCAGTGACCCCATAGACTGGGGATACAGGGGGCTAAAATGTACGAAGGTGAAAAAACAAAGACGATGAGGGCTTTTCAAATTAAACCTGTGTCCCACAGGTCTTTGCAATGCCTCATGAGAGGAAGGGAGCAGGTGCTCACTTCTCACCTTTTTTCTTGGAGTCTTTCAGCCAGCTGATCTAAGACAACCTCTGCTCGACTCTGTCCTCTTTTGGCCCCCAGTTCTCTCTTTTCACAGAGTATTTTGGCAATTAACTGATTTTCCCATTCATCCTAAAGCATAGCACAGGGCTCCTTGGAGGCTTCAGGGTACAACATCAGATGGACCCATGGTTTAGAAGTGAAAAGGGAGATAGACAATTTCATTTTTAACAGTGTTAAACTCTGCATGCCTTATCATAATTTTGGTTGAATTTTATTTTCCCTGTAGTTTTAAAAGTTATCTTCCAGAATTCTGTAGTTATATTTTATCTCTCTTTTAAAATGATAAATTTACTCAGAAATCCTTTTTGAATGTTATAGTTTTCTATTAAATTTATTTATGGATCATCCAGAAAATCCACATGCATGGAAACTTTGATTACACCAACAGTAGGTAGAGATATTACTGATGTGTATCCAAATGTAATAACTCATATTATGCAGGTTTTCCAAATCAAATACTCTTTGAAAGGGAATCAAGTAGTTATTTCTTTACTAAAAGTTTTTAGTAATAAACATCTTAATATACATCATTCATTCCAAATAAATACAGGCACTAATTTATTTTCTGTATTTTCAAAATACCATTCTTCATCGTGAACTTCTGTTGCTGCTTATCAATTAATTTTTTTATACAAAGCCAAAAGGAACAGATTTAAATAATACTTTGATATGTAATTGATGAACTCAGTTTTGCAGATGCCTTTAAGTCAGGTAGCTGGACAAAGTTACTCCAGCCTAAGGTTTTTAGTGAAAAGTCACCAAAGAACGTGATGAATTATTGCCCGTCAGTATTGTATGTTGGCTGGTTTACTGAAGGAAAAAATTAACACTGCCTGCAGCTGCTGCCAGAACTCCGTACTTCCAGTTTTTGACATGTTTCATTTTCATGTTGCAGGCTCTGATTTTCATTAGCTTGAGGAGAATTATATTGTTCCAGCCATTACATTTACAAAATCACAAAAAATAACATTTTCCTAGCGTAAGCAACCCCGTAATCAATTCTTTACAAGTTTCTCCTTCTTAAAATTTATCCATTGCAGAACAACACAGAAACTCTCCCTCACAGCTGCAAACCATTTTATTTATTTATGTATTTATGCCTAAGCCCTATTGTCAGTAGTCATATAAAGACACATTTTCCTTTTTCAGGTCAAAGGTAGACCTCTGAGTGTGATACAGACCAGCTGCAGTCATGTGAGGGGGAACTACTCAAGTTGGATCAAAAGGGATGAGGGAAAATGGCATAAGATACTCTATATCTTGGCCATGTCTCTTGGATAGGGCGAAGAGGACAATAAGAGGAGAAGAAATCTCTGCTTTATGGCTGTCGGCTCAGTTTAGCCAGACTAGTGTCATTTAAAACAATTGCTCTGTATGAGCCAAGGAAAGTCCATTAATGTCAGTGGGTACTGGTGATTTTGCAGTGTAACAGACCAGATCTGTATTTATTAAGCTTCATTGGTCTCCCTTTCCTCTGTTGTGTCCAAGCAGTGCCTGCTCCCACCTCACAGAAGTCAGTAGAAAGCCCACTGTGGCTTTCCTCCGTGGCAAGATGACATTACTTTTCTCTCACTTCCACTAGCAAAATAAAACATGGGAGTCTTATTGCACTAATGCCAGTGTGGAGAATGTGAATAAATTTTGTCCACAGCATAAGAATGAACCCAGACAATGATTCATCTTTGATTTGGGGAGGCAATCATTGTGTCATTGAGAGTAGTCAGACATTTTATTTGCCACTTGTAGCAAGATTTATTCTGAAGATTTAAAATATCTACCAACACCTGTGCATGCAGACACACACAGCAGACTGCTGCCCACAACATCTAGTCTACTTGAATTGATTTTGCCCTTGGGTCTACAAACGATGCACTCCTGAGGGAATCAGTGTGCATTACGCTGTTCTCAGAATTCAGTGTAAAAATACTTGTACTGCCATTTCACAAGAACAGGTATACAGCTGAGAAAGAAGCAGACTCTCCTTGCAGGAGTAGATAGAGATGTTGAGATGTTCTCTCAATGCCATTTCTACTTTTTTAAGATCCTGTATATTTAACTCAGTTGGAGCCATTTCATTCCAGAAGTGGGTGTCTCACAACTTGCTGCACAGCTGTTGTCGATTAATAACAATGGGATATTATAATAAAACTAATAGCCTATTCGTTCACATCCTGTATTATTTTCACGCCTTGCTCTCAGGAAAACCAATAGGCAGCTGCTCTGTGACTTTAAACTGGTCCCTATTAATTTGCTGCAGGGTATGCCTGGACACTGAAATGTGTTATGCATGCACACCAACACAAAGGAGCCTCATTGCTGCTTCCAGCATGTGAAAATAATATATTGGATGGAATCATTATATAAATAGTAGTAATTATGCAGAAAACAGCCATGTTCCCTTGGTAATGGCACCTCATTAATTTTGCTTGAACCACACTAAATTGTAGCAATGAATTCTGCTGTCAGGTTTGGGGTTGGGTTTTTTTGTTTGTTTGTTTGTTTGCCTTTCAGGAGCAAATTGTACTACAGAAGAGTAGGACAGGAACATTTCTGCTGGGCTGGAATCAACAAATTGCTCATCATATAAAACTGTGGCGGGGAAGAGGAAGAGCCATGATTGATAACGTACACTAAAAATGGTGCTTGCACACAGATATGGAGAAAGTCTCACTTTGACCAAAAAAACCCCTAAAGAAACAGTTCCAGAGCTGTTGGAGCCCAGTCTCCAATGGATTCATGCCTTGTGGGTAACTGAACTGCACGAAGGCTTCATTGTGAACTCACTGTCAGAAAAGACTTACTGAGGAGAAAGAAATAATATGAATAATGAGGAAACTATCATTAACGAGGGGATTGGAGGGAGGGGTGTTAGAAGAAGTAGTAAATTGTCAGAGAATCCTCTTAGGAGCCACCTGTTGATGGAAGAGAGGATTCTTCACTTGTTGCTGAGCCTGTGTGTCTTGCAGCTGAAAGTCAGCCATGACACAAATCACTGGCAGCCTTGGAAGCAGCCAAAGGATCCCTTGCATCTCCACATGGATCTGCTGATCCTGGGTCTGACCTGAGTTTAGGCTGCAATGCCTTTCCCCTGGGAAGGAAATGAGAGGAAATGCAGTGACTCTGGGGTCTTCAGCAGACTCTCAATTTGTTGGAAACTGAACCACAATTCTGAAAATTATTGAAACAAGCTGGAGGTGGACATATTCATTCAGCATGACAGTATGAGCTTCGTTTCTTAGGAAATCAGACTAATAAATAGGTACACTTTGATTATTGTCAACTTTCTGGTTCCCAGGACTAGCTAATGATCCTGTCACCAAATTGATGGGCTCCATGTAGAAGTCCACTGTTATACGTAGAATCATAGAATACCCTGTGTTGAAAGGGACCCACAAGGATCTCGGAGTCCAACTCCTGGCTCCACACAGCACCATCCAAAAATCAGACCCTATGTCTGAGACCGTTGTCCAAATGTTTCTTGAACTCTGGCACTTGGGTCTGTGCCCACTGCCCTGGGGAGGCTATTCCTCTCAGCCTCTCTGTCTTTGAAAGTCCAGGCTTTTAACGCATACCTGTCTTTCCACTGAAGAAACACTAAATAAGTAGCCTTCTACTCTCCAAGATTTAGCACTGCTTATTTTTCTCATACAGAAAACTTCTCTAGCTCACTAGGGAAAAGAGTGACTGACAACAGGATAAGATGCTGCTGGCAGATGTATTGTTAGAGATTGATTTGCTTGTGTGCTGAAAAGCCAGTGGAAATGTAGCTCTGTGTACGTGGACAGCGTTCACATTACTGCCTGGGAGCAGGAGGTCACAAAGACTCCTTTCTTTTTGTAGTTGGAGACTGAGTAAGCAGCCACTGCTCTGGCAGTGCTGAACTCAAACAGCCTCAGCACTTTTCAACACATAATCCTTTCTGCCTTCGTTCCCACTTGCAAAAGTCTATTGAGAATCTTCACTGAGAAGAGACTCTAAGCTGTTCTGATTCCATTTGTAAAATATTGGCCAGGTAACTAACTGCTAAGAAATACTCCACAAATCACAGTGGCATGTGATGTTTGGTTCCTCATTGCTCTTTGTGAAGGCTTGAAAAGGGATCAGGCTTCCTTTAGTTCGCATTTTGAAGGAGAGCAATTGCTACTGTAAAGCCTTCTATACAAACTAACATTGATTGATAGGTAAAGTACTCTTAATGATTTTCACTTTTCTCTCTCTACTACCAGAAACACTTATAGGAAACTTTTATTGGGTTAACTCACCCTTGTTGTTGCACATACAGAAGCATACTGAATCAATTGCCAGTGCTCAAGTGCGTGACTTCAGTTAGTTATCACAGTGTTCCTGATTTCCTTTCCAATCCTTTGCTAATTTTAACTCATCTAATCTCACAATCCTAGTGAGGAAAGTTCCCAAACAGTCCCAAGAACCGGTTATTTCGCAAGTTTCCCTCATTCCCAGCTAGGTCCCTGCTCTCATCTTGTCTGATTCTCATAACTAGAATGAATGTTGAATGCTTTACTATTCATGTATGCCACGTCTTTCTGTTCCTTGTTTTCTGCAAGCTGCAGATATATCTATATATTTGTATACAGAGATACAATGTCACTGTTATTTTTTCATTCTGGCTTATTCGTTTCTTTCAAAAATTGCTTGTGTAATGTGTTTTCCTAAAATTTCTCAAAGCATACGACTGTGCTGAAGAGCTTTGATAAAGCAAGTAGTTGTTAGAAGTGAAAAACGAGTATTAAAATATTATCTCAGAAGAATGAAAATGAGATCCATCTCAATATTAGGCAATGAACAAATGAATTATTTGACATGATTATTGGATATTTCTAAAAAGGTACTGAGAAGTCCGGGGGAACACTAGGGAAACTCCTGGACCAGTACTCCTCCCTAGTGCAGTACAGGAACGTACTATTTATTATAGTCAACACACTTGTACCTTGTTGTCGCTTTCAATCTCAGTTGGTCTGACATTTAGAAATATTGAGTATGTAGTCTGTGGACTAGAAGAGCTTTTAGTGACTGTAAAAAAAATTGCTTTTTCTAAATTAAATACTCAAGTGGGAAAATTTATCAGTCAATGTCTTTTTTAATAACTGTAACAAATTATTCTTCTATTCCATTGGTATAATGCTTACTCTTTTTCAAAAGTCCTTCTGAGACTATTTACTCAGTCTCCTTATCTAATGCACTTTATTTCATTCCTCTTCTGTTGAGGCGTATTGTATGTAAATATATAACCACTCATGGTTTTACTAAGCTTCAAGTACTAAGACTGTTTCATTTTTAATCTCAAATTGTGAGATTTAGTCATTTTATTTAATTTTGCTTGACCTTTCGAAGTCCATATTCTGTCCTTACTAGTGCAGCACATTACTCATTCAGTTCTTGAGGCACAGGTAGTACTTTGGACAAATGCGACGACAGCCTGTCCTCTAACAAGCTTACAGCTGACATAAAAGATGACAGAAGAAGCTTGAGCTGGGGGCAATCAGCGAGTGATGATATTTGCACAGTATACACTCGAGAACGAATTGACCACAGGTTATATATAGATCATCACATCCTTGATAGCACACAACCATGTAATCAGGATCTGAAAAAGGCTTCAAGACATGAAAGCAATGAGGTTTTAGAGAAACCTTCTTGTTAGAGTTGCGAGGATAAAGGAATAAGTCATGCTTCAGACTGTTTGGCATGTTTCTTTCTGAAAGGACTGTGTGAGGCTGTTGCCTGCAACAGTGGGAGAACGGATTTTTCTGCTTTTCTTCACGGTGTTTTTGTATTTACTTAATGTGGACTTGGGAGGGAAAGTGGCTTGGTAGATGTAGGTTTGCAGAAGGTGTTTGTCAAAGCCGCTTGCATGAGCTGCTCATGTCCATGTGTGAATGGACAAAGGGGTGCTAGCACAAGACCTAGTGAGAAAGCAGGCTCTTATTAAATGGCTTTCCAGTTGCTTTCCTGCCTCTTCTTGTGGTAGCTCTTGGCTGTCTTCAGGAGATGGAAGTACTGGGTTTATTACACCAGAGATGTGCATTAAGCAGAATATTGCTGTAGACCAGCAAATCATGGATAAACCCAACAATGGCTGCCAATGTGCAGTGCCTACCTGAACTGTCACGTGTGCCAACTCTGCAAACTTGCCGAACCGCATTAAGGTAAGACACAAAATATTTTCCAAATAAGCAGTTTGCTGTAGGTGTTAGAGAGCTGATAAAGGCAGGAAGGTCAAGGAAGTGGTCAGTTGAGTGGAGAAGGGAAGGGCAGCATGGCCAGACAATAATCTCGTTTAAATGGGATTTGTTTTTCAAAAATAGTTTATACTCGAGCTGCACTAAATAGTGTATTAAATAATAAATTGCACTGTTGGCAGAGTGGTGAGACCTTTTAAGAAAAAAAAATGGTTTATTTGATTAGATAATGGAGGATAAAACATTTGCATAGGCAAAGCATAACTGAATACCAACCTCTCTGTAGCCCTCAGAACATTGCTGCAGGGTTAGAGTAGTGTCTTTTTTTCTTTATCCATCAAATACTTTTGACTGTACACACACACACACACATTCATATCTTCCCCCAGTTTGTCATTTTGTTAGGTTTGCATTTATTTCCAGATTTGAAATAGTTTTTCCTACTGTAGAGAATACTTTTGTACTGTTGCTAGTAGCTTCCCAAATACAAGCACTCAGGAATCAATGACAGCAAACATTCTGCATTTGTACTTTTGTCACCAGTCATACCTAGAGACTGAATCCTGGCTAAAATACAGCCTTCTTTCCTAAATGATTGCTAGCCTAGAAAAAGAGATGTCTGGATGAAAATCAGCAGAGAGGAGAGGTGGGGTTTGACTGCAACTTTTTAATTTTTTATCAGATTTCAAATAGGAAGAGTTTTTTATATGTGAGAAAGAAATCCAGGAGTGAGCAGCTCCTGGACAGAGAAATCCAGGAGTGTATGATTCCTGCACAGCACCTGCTGTTTGCTTCAGAGCTCCTGAGTTTCTCCATGGTTTCAGCTGTGCCTTGATAGAAACAGGGCAGTCTTCACTGAACACTTCCTTTTCTGTCACTCTGCAGAAGCCAGACAAGGATGTTCTTTGGAATCTTTCAAGCACCTCTACGTGCTCTGGCCCCTAATTATTTCTACAAAAACCTCCTTCAGATCCTTCATTCTCTGCCTGTTTTACCCTCCTCAAATCCTCTTTGCTCTGTGGCTGCTGAAACCTTGACACCAAGAAGGCATTTGGTGTTTCTGTAATTGCTGTCTGCTTCCCTGCCCATCTGCTGTCTACCCACAGAAGCTTATCAGCTAATTATATTGTCCAGCAAGGACAGTCTTTGGCCAGCACTCAGCCTGATGAGATCTTGCTCTGAACAAACACTCCTGAGCACAACAGCAGTGCAAACATATCGATGAAACAGAGTTCAAAATAGAGAAGAGACTCTGCACAAAGGTTCTAAAGAGCTCCTTCCCACTCTCTGTTGCTGTGGGAAAATGAATTGGAGCTCTCCCTTCCTTCACCAGATGTCTTTTGCAACACACCCAGCCTGTGCTATTTCAAACCAAAGCCGCTGCCTTTAAGAGCATTCCTCTCTCACTGTGCATCTCGAGTGCTGACAGAAATGTAGCACACTCTCCTTGTTGTGCTAAAAGAGTTTTGTCATTGCACTTTTCCTTTTTTGTCTTGCTCTTTGTTATTTGTTCTTAGGTATCATTCTGGCATGAGAGATGTATTTTCCTCCATGAGTGAGTAGGGAATGTTTGTTCCTCAGCTCTCTCTGTAGACTTGCTTCACTTTACTCCAGGTATTTCAGGATAATTCACTGCTAGCAAGTATGGAGGAATACAGTAGATTGAACTTTCCAAAGCTAGGCAGAAACAAAAAAATCTTGAGTGTGATGCCTCAAGAGTAGGATTTCACATCAATTTTACTATGGTCTTGGTGAGGAAAATGAGAAGAACTAAGCTTTCCTCGCTGTTGAGACCTGCAGAAGCTTTTGAGGTCTTCTTGCTCAAATCAAGCCACAACCTGTTCTCCAGAAGGCCACCAATAGTTGTAGGCATGGAAAGCTGTGGCCTATACCTCTTAATCCTTAATGAAAAGTAACCCAAGAAGTCCCTGTGTAGAGATATATCGTTCTAAACTCCCTGAAAGGGAAGAGAAATCAGGTAAAATGCAGAACAGAGAAGGAAGTGAGAGGACCAACAAGAAGTGTGGTCTGTGACAGACTCTCCAGAGCATGGGGCTCCACCATCTCAATGGGCATCAAAATTCACCTTGCTATTGACCAGTTTTTTGGCCAGAAATTCTTTGTGGGGGTTTTGTCCTGGAGACTGTTAAGCCACTATCCCACATCTGGAATTAAAACAGAAAACCCCAAAGAAATTTCAGCCTGTCTTTAAAGGACTTCTCAGAAAACATGATTATAGGTGCCACCAAACCTAATTCCTACCAAGCCTTTGCCTGGAGAACCTGCTTCTCTCTTGCCGCTCCAGTCCATTTTATTTCATTCACATAAAATAGGTAATGAATTATTCCTTCATGTTCACTGAAAGATCCTGGACTGACAATATGGGCTCCTTAGTAACTTAGGTTTGTTTCAAGTACAGCTTTGTTTCAAAAATAATTGAAGCTTCTGATTAACCTAAGCTTTGTTTTTGTTCTGAGTATGGATTTAAGACCAACTGAAGTTACAAATAAGCAGACTGCTTTCATACTTTCCTATAAGAAAAAGATGTGTTTGGATACAGATGTTTGTCACTATCCACCTTGATATGAAGTGAAATGATTGTTAATTTCTTGAATATAAAAAAACTTACGCTTCTTGAATTTAAAAAGAAAGGAAGAAACAAAGAAGATTTGTTGACAGTTATTAGTAGACAAGAAGGCACTGAAAAATGTGCTAAGCCCCAGAATGTTTAGCCTTCTCACACTGTCTTTCCCCATATTTATAACAACGTTTGTAGCTTCCTTGGGAATACTTTACTTATCAGAAATTAAAATTCATTATCATCTAATGAAATATTCTGATTTTAGATTGTCATTTCCGATTCTAAATATAAAAGTAATTACCTGCACATGCAATCCCTCTAATGAAACAATTTTATCCTCATTCCCGGAAGTAATATCAATGCTTTTGTTGTTTTTTGTAAATGAAAAGCCTCTACCATAACGACATTCTGAAAGTCAAGTAGAAGCTATTACATAGATACAAAGGAATTAAATAATTGCAGCAGCAATTTAGCAACATTTGCTACTTAGAAGAGCAAAAAATAAATACAAAAGGACACTTATTATGCACAGCTATATGATACAGCTTTTGGTTTTGTTTCCAAACTCATGGAAAAAAATGACCCAAAATGTGCTGCTGAGTCCCAGAATCTGCAATACTAGGATGCAAAGATAAGTTTGTGCTTTCTATAAATCTCAGTAAATACAAAGTCCTATCCCATCACTTCACCATGCCAACATCTCTCTTTGTAAACTATACAGCTGCTCACAAGAGGTCTTTTAAAGCACGAGCAGTGGATTCATAATAGATCTGGCTTTCAGGGACAGTTTTCTCAAGCACAAACCTGACAGCCATGTCCTGCAGGACCTCTTTCCTTTCAGAATGCCATTTCTAGCAAACAAGCATTTTTGTTAGTATCACCTGCCAGTATCATGATTTGGTTCTATCAGCCCTGTATGTCCCACACTGGGTTTTCTGTGATTGACAAAGTGTCAAAAGGAGCCTAAAACGGGAGACCAAGAACATTTCTTTATTGCTTACTACTCTTTATTTACAAACTGCATTCTGCACACTGTGTTCTGGTTTGTTTTGATTGGAACGTTTTCACAGAATTACAAAATCAAAGAATTGCAGGTGTTGGAAGGGACCTCAAGAGATCATCAAGCCTAATCCCTTTGCTAAAGCAGGTACCCTGCAATAAGTGGCACAGGTTAGCATCCAGATGGGTCTTGGATATCTCCATAAAAGGAGCCTCCACAACCTTTCTCGGCAACCTGTTCCGGTGCTCCATCACCCTTACCATTTTTCCAAACAAAGCTCCATTTTGGAAGTCAGATGAGATCAATATTTAGAAAGACATGGACTGTGTCTCCTTTTCCTACTGCCATTGCATGCTCTTTTGAAAGACAAGAGAACTCAGTGGATTCGTACCCAAATTCTTCTTCTCTTCTCAAGGTAAAGACAAAGAGAGAAGATTGATTAAGCAAAGAACACTAGAAGGATCTTCTCAGATCATCAGGTCAAGCCTTCTGTCGTCTCTATCAGCCATGTTATACACATTTTTTTCATAAAGAGATAAATATATAAAATTTTATTTACTCTTACAAGAAATCAGCTAGCAGTTAGGAACATTGGTTTCGTTTCAATTTTTAAATTATTCCTGTCAATGTTTATTTCCAGCCATTCTTGTATCAACATTTAGGTCAGTTAAGTGCAGTAAGGTCCTTCAGTTAACTGTCAGCAAACAGGCATCCTCAGCATCCTTGCTCCCTTTTGTCCCTGTTCTTACTCATCTTCATAAAGGGCAAATCCTTAAAAGCACGTGTAGTGTTTTGAGTGAGAACTTACCAGTAGTTTACACAAGGTCAGTAAGTCTTTTCCAGTCTCTGAGGGACATCCTTTGCACGATCCAGCCAAAGATCCCCTTTCAGCTTTCCTACACTTTTACCTCAATCTGTTCTTCCTGCAGCTGCTCAGTATAACAAGGTCATTTTCCTTCCTCCCGTGTTTCCAGCTGATGAATTCCAGCTTACAGCAGGAATTTTTGCTACTTAGCAACCTTGCAATTCTGACTTTTAAAATTTCATTATTTCTCTATTTTGTCAAGATTTAGGAGCAGTACAGGAATGACAAAATGATCTTATCTCCCACCTGTTACGATGAAGAGTTCACCCAAGTGTACTGCTTTTTCTGCCAAACTCTAAGACATTTTTGAGTCCCACAACCAGTCCATCAAGAATCAGAGTCTTCTCTTCTCTCCTGTTGATTAGCTCCCTTCCATTGCATGCCTCTTGCCGTCTGCTTATTTGCCATTTCCTTAGCTATCACACAAATCAAAACACAAAACTCCAGACAGATTAGTAATCTCCAAAGAGGAAATATTTTATGGAAGTCCAGACACAATGGAGTTATCTCATTTCTTTTGCATCAAAAGCTAATTGACTCATGAGGTGTAAGTTTTAGGTTGGATTGACACAATCTACTGTCAGGAGACTGTAAATTATTTTCATTTATCCCATTTGCCATCTAGTTCCTAGTTCCTTGCCTTTAATTATTCCTTCAGACTTATGAGATTAATATTGTGTAAATTCCTAGCTTATCTGCATTCATCTCTTTGAATTCAAATTTGTTTGCGAGAATCAGCATATTTTACCATCAAGTTCAGAATTACTTGGTTCAGTTGAAGATGAGGTAAAATTTAATTATTTGTCATGTCATCTTCAGATTTCCATAATATGTCTATTTGAGCATCTGTATTGCTGAAGAAATCTTTATTTCTCTTTTAATGTGTATTACAAACTCTAAATAAGTGCCTTTCTTGAAGTCCTTACTTTAGTCATAATCTTCTCAATTTCCAAATTTTTTGTTGATCCATCCCTTGTTTTCTGCAGATCAGACATACAAGTGCCTCTCTCTACTTTGATTCTGAAGAGATTCTAAACTGCTCAAATGCAAGAAGTCTTCACCAGCTGTAGTAAAATTAATAACATAAAGTCATTCCCTTTGCTATTCTTTATAATCATTCATTTATATTCACATGTATTTCTGGTGCTGTAAGAGAACTAGTGAATTTAACATTGTTCCTAGATTTAGGAGAAACAAGGAAGACAAAGCCAGAAGCTAGAGATTATTAAATCAGGAAGTTGCCGGGTTACAGAAATTTGCTAATACAATACTCTTTACTACACTTAACCATCTTAGGCTGCTTTCTGGGACAGCACACTGAAATAAATGCATATGCATAGGTCTTGAGAATGTCATTAATACGTGAAAGAAACTATGAGATGCTATGTTCACTGTTTTCCGTTCATTTCGCTCCTTATCAAATCAAATACTGTGTTTCAGTAAAAACAATGAAATGGTCTTGGTGTGAGGAAGTTAAATGGGTTGTCAAGATGTTTCAGCACTGTCCCTGGAATGGCATCATTTGACTAAACTCATAATATTTCATAAAGGACTTCATGGCGATGCCAAAGAGTTTCAGAAAAATCAAAATGTTACAGCTCTGTATTAATGCATCTTACACCATATTGGCTTGTTAACAAAATGAGACATTTGTTACAAAGCAGAATGCTGCAAAACCCCTGCAGAGAAAGCCAAGTGTTAATATTTGGAATGTGTAAACCAGGAGTTTTCCTGGCCCCCTATCCTTGCCAGAGCTACACTGCAGGTTGGCTGTGGCCCATTGGGCTTCCCTCACCAACAAGGCATTCCAGTCAGTTGTGTCTTCAGTCCTATTTAACTGCACGGGCTTCAGACCCATGTCACAGCTTTGCCTCTGCTGCCACTGACTGGACTCCAGACCTGATCTGTCATCTTACCTCGTCTAGGGCTGTTGATGAATCAGTCACCACACACGCCCTGCTTAGATCCTGCAGCACAGTGCCTTGTCAAACAGTACAAACTAAACCCAACTTCCTAAGGCAACAAGGGCTGACAACTCAGTGCAAAGAAAATAGAAGCTCTATGGAGGTAGTGATCAGAAAGTCTTCACCACACTTTAGTTCTTCTGAACTGCTCTGATTCCCCAGGGTGAGGATTAGTCCAACTGGGCACAGCTTGACTGAAGCCTACCTACATTTCTGCTGTACCTTTTCTTCGGACTCTGTACAGGAAGGAACGTGGTAGCTTTTGCTTTACTCACCCTTGCTTGCCACTGGACAGTTTTATTCTGCCTGGGAAAGTCATTTTCCAAATTAAACACACCATACCATGGCAGGTAGCAAGCACGATTTCTGAGGTCCTCTGGCAAGCTGCAGCCTGCAGCTTTTAGTGGCAAGTGGCATCTCAGAAATACCCAAGTAGTTCATTGAGTGCTGATGGTCAAAGATTTTTATCACACCACAGGGTGTTAAAAACTAATTTTGGTTTCCTTGAGGACTTTGCAAAGAACAACTTTCCTTCTCAGATTGTGTTGCTAAGTCTAGTCCTTGATTTCATTTCCATGTCTAATTACTAGTTATCCCATTGATTGATGTAGAAGGCTGTGAGGACAGGTTGCTTTTGACATCAAACCACTTTTTTAAAAATAAAGTCTTCATTAAGAAAAGTTTATGTGCTTTGTCTGAGGCCCATGCAGATAGAAACAAAAGACCTGTTGAACTCAAAAGATGATACCAAAACAATTTCATGGGCCATACTTCCATTAATAATGTGTGCTCTAAAAAAGGGTTAGCATTACTTGAGTATGTCTCACTTGGGTTTTTGAGTGCTTTTCAGAACACTTTGAGCTTTGAAGTGCTCTGCTGTCACACAAAATGGGGGCAGGAACAAGTTCAGCCTGCTAATGGACAATCCGCCATCCCTAGTGTATTAGCGTTATACAGACGTCATACCAACAATTCCCAGGCTATTCAGGCACATATTTATAAATAAAACAAACACCTAGCATTCAGGGCTCAGGCATCACACCCTGCCTTGCATCACAGAACACAGGAGGGCGCAGCCTAACTGCATTTTGCTCAACCCAGACTCAGTGCCTCTGAATTCCTGACTCCACCACTTGCTCCTGTAGCAGCTCCCAGTGCTTCAGTAGAGATGAAGGGCAAGAGAGCTGTGCTTTCCCCACCTGTCCCTAAAGGCAGTTCTCCTGGCTCCCAGCCCAGCATGTGGATGAGCAGCGTTCCTGTGGGGCATAGATGAGGGGCTGTGATTCTCTGGAGGAGGAGGAGATGAAGAAAAAGATTATTCAGGAGTGAAAAGCTGGGGCAGGAAAACTGACCCTGAACAGCACTGTTCACTGTAGAGACATGTCCCGGGCTTGCCACCTCTCCTTTGTTCCTGTTCCAGCCAGGCACTCGCTGTACCAATTTTCTCCTAATCAGCACCACCCTTTGAGAGCAACATAAGAAGTTTCCCATTTTCTAGATACAGCAAAGTAGTGTTGTGATTGAATTTCCTCCCTGGAGAGAGGCAGAGTAAGAAAAACCTTATTCCATGTCTGTTTCTACTCTAACAGCTCCTTAGTGTAGCATTATCTACAATACTCAGAAATAAATTTAGCTCACTGGCTCCTGAACTGAAGAACAGGGCAATCAAGAATAGCATAAAACCTGAGCTCTTGCTGCCTTAAAACACTCTTTGACTGACAACTCTTTAAACCCAATGTCAGAATGACAGCATGTACAGGCAGTAAATGACTTAAGATGCAATCTGGCAAGGTTACTTAGACTCCTCCATTTCTTTTGTTCTGAAGTTTATCTCCACAGCATTTGACTCACTAAGCAAGCAAACATCAACAGCTGCTGCTGCTATTTTCTTCTTTTGAAAGTGAGGTACTCATACTGTGTGACCCTCAGAACTAGCAGTACCATGACTAAAATACCCTAATTGGATGGGGGTAGTATTTGCCTGCTGGACAATAAATATGTTTTTGCAAGCAGTTCCCATCAGGAGTCTTGGAAATCATACAGCATAGTTAGTTAAACACTTGGCTTAGCTTCAGTGAAGAGATAGCATTCAAATATAAAAAAAAAGAATATCATATTGTGGGAACTTTATCCCATGGTTTAATGGCCCTTGTGGCAGCATACAAGAAGCTGTGCACAGAACAAGAAAACAGGCAAGTAGGCAGTGGTCCTGGCAAATGGCGTAGTCATTTATTCTAATTAACTGAATTAAATTACAGGGGTCAGGCAAACTATCTTTCTCCTACCAGCCAACAAAATCAATACCAAGGATTAGTCATAGCAAATTTAGTAGTGTTGCCTGCTATGAAGGTGGCTGGACACTTCCTATTAGAAGGCTAATTTTGAGCTAATTATTCCTTGCAAAACTTCATCTGTCTGAACTGAAATTTTCCATATGTGATATCCAACTCTGACAGATCCTTCTGGAAAACTTCAGCAAGAAGAGGCCAATCATGTCCAAGAGCAAAAATAGCGAATAGTGCACTGCTTGGCCTTGCTCCTTGCTAGAGCTTTTCTTTCTGCTTTCTTGCCCCTTGCTTTGGAGGAGCAATTTGAAGTGCAGTAGAAAGTGGAAGCAAGAGTCAGGAACGTGACTTGAACCTCCTCAGAGAGTCTCACAGAGTGTCCCCAGAGCAAAACTCTGCTAAGCATCAAGTTCCCAGACACTCCATGGATGCTTTGTAGAGAAGGACAGTTGTGCTGTCCAGAGGTGTGGCCCTTCCTGAACGCACTGTCCTAGCTTCCTCTGACACAACAGCATACACGAGCACAGCAAAGCTCCCCTGAACAGCCACTCCTCAGCCATCCTGGACCTTCCCGGGACAGGTAAAGAATTTATACGTAACTGCACCTTTTGTGGCATTGTACAACCTGATGGAGGGAGCAGTCCCACTGAGAATGGGCAAGAGATGCAAATCACAGTAACAAGAAAGGAGAAGACAGGCCAGGCACATAGGATTCAAGGGAACTAGGAGGAAAATAAGGCTGTAGGAAGAGAAGCAAGATGACCATGTTGAGCCAAGCACCCAGGAAAAGGCCTGATTCCATACCAGATGGAGGCCTTGGCACATATCAGTATCCTCACCAAGGTGGTATCCATGGGCAGAAAGCTCCCTAGGTGCAATCCAGAGAGCAACTTCACTGCAGTCCTAGAGGTGATGACTCTGCATGATCAGGAAAGTCTGGACTAGGAGAGGAAGGAGGACTGAAGGATGCAGTGGGTATGGCACATCAATACGTAGGAGAGAATACTGCCGTTCCCCCTACTAATGAGAGAAGAAGGATGAATATTTTCTCTAAATGCAAAGTTCTAAGCAGTAAATACTAAAAAAAAAAATGAAAGTCAGTAAGAAAAGGTATTCATTAATTGTTATTAGCGTTCTTGCTCTTCATTCTAGCAAGTGTGCTGATTATTCCTGGCCTGCAACACAGAATGTAACCAAAGCATTATCCAACCATGCAGCAGAGCCATCAATAATTCCATCACCAGGATGCCACCAGGAATTCTATCCTAACCTGTTTAAGTCCCAGTGAGCTTGGGAGTAGCTGTCAGAGCACGCTTTGATAATCTGTTTTAATCATCTTTCCAGACCACTGCGGAAGAAATAAAACAGAATGCTTTATTATCTGGCTTGCTGTGGGTTGGGGCTTGGTTTTTTTTCAGTTCTTATCTGAGAAATTCATCCTTTCTGGGACCGGTTCCAAAAACTTTATATGCAGTTCCATGGGCTGGAGCCTCAGAGGTTAACCTAACCATGGTCAGATGTGCTCTGTAGAAATGACTGCTGATCAGTGGACTATCAATTCCCTGCTGGAGGTGAACACTGCTCCATCCAAATCAGGAGAACTAGTTGTTTGAGCTCTCCTCAGGTGGTCTTGTGCCAGCTGCTAGATTGACTTAATATTTGCTAGAAGGTAGTTCAACCTAACTTGGCTTACTTGCCCTGAGGTGGATGAAGAGATCTCATGTTTCATCCACCTGGGGGAGCAATCTCCTTTGAAATCATCACAGGTTTTCCGGAAGGAATCATCTGCCTCTATACTAAAATTGTATTGTGCAAATTCTTAGCACAAAGTTTATGTCTTGGAGCATCTGTTTGCTGCCACACTTTAGCCCATATAATGCTGAAAAAATAAACAAAGTGAGGACTACCCAGATGCTGTTATATTTCAGCAGCTGACAAACATTTGGGTTGGAGATGTTGGGAGAGTGGCATACAAATGCTTGTAGATGAACAAAGTAATCTGTGCTCTTTATTTGATATGAGGGTTTCCTACGGTACCCATCTCCCACTGGATAAGGCTGGCCTATTCTCTGTGTCTCCTCTCCTGTGAGTCTGAATTCTGAAAATGCATGAAAAGAAAAACAAAGGCAATTCAAATACGCATAAGATCATGCTTTATTTTAAAAACTGCCATAAATTTGCATGGTTTAGACAAAAAGCCCAAACATAGTGAAAGTATACGCAAGTGGTGTGTTTATGGGCAGATTTCATTCTAATTTTCATCCCAAAATAACTTAGCTTTGTAATTCTTAACAAGCAGGTGTCAATGAATAAAACTACATCCTTCAGCATCCTTATCTACACTGGTGGGAAAGGAGCTACGGAACAACTGGAAACATGCTTAACTCTTACAATTTCACTTAATTCTTCACAACACAGGTTGAAAACCTGCAAACTTGTTTCAATCTGTGTTAGCTATCAGCTATCCTTGTTTTCTGAGGGCAAATTTGACTCGTATCTTGTAGGAGAACCATGGGGAAATGACTAATGCTCAGCCACCTTTAGAAATATGCCTCTGTGGTTCCAGTCACAGCAAAGGACTAATCCAATTTCAAGCAAGTATGAAAGAAGAGGAAGAGAAAGATCAAGACTCACTTCCCTATCTTCATCTCAGGTCATAGCATTTACTTGTGCCAGCAGTGCAGCAGTCAAGTCTGCCCAGAACAGCCACTAAAGTTGTTCCATAGAGACAAAGGATCCCATGTAAAAGCCTGGGCAGACATTGCATCTGTGAGCCTCTTCCCTTGGTACACACACCGTGCTTTAGAGAGTGTATAGGCCTCCCTATGGAAACTACAGAAGGTGAGTCCAACCCAGGACAGTTAGTGATGCAGCATCACAAGACTGTAAACTTTTAACATTGTTATGGGATTTTTAGTGATATTTTTCATGAGTCAATTGCTCATATCTTGAGCACAGACTATGTTGGCAACGATGAAATGCTGTGGAGAGGAGAGCGCAATGCAACTTCAAACTCTGTTAGGCTTTTTTCCTTGTATACTGTTACAAAAAAAAAAAAAAAGAGAGAGAAAAAAAAATAGAACAAATTGCCATTATTTTTTACATCAGTGCATAACTTTACCCTCTGACTTCTCATACTTCCAGCCTCAAAGGTCTCCTATTCATGGAAGACCAAATAGATAATACTGTTTTTTTCATACAGTGTGTCTTCCTGGTTTTGTTCCAACATGAGTCTTGTGTTCATTGTCATCATTGTAGAAATAAAACATGTAGCTGTTCATAACAACAAGAACACGATGTTTTGGGAGAAAAAGATACCACAGAGGGTTCATATTCTCTGTTCTTTCCAGCCTTAGCCTCCTTTCATCCTCAGGATGAGAATGCAGGCAATTTGACTATTAACAACCTTCTCTTCTTGAAGTCCAGGCTGTTAAACTTCTTCCTAGTTGAAGTCTTCAGAAGTCCTTCCTTGCAGCTCTCTTGATGCTGACTCTCTCTATGGAACCAGACCTGCTGATTAAGAGAAAGTCCTATGTTCCTCACCACCCCCTTGAAGCCAGTGAATGAAATCAGTGTGAATATTCAGATATTTTAACAGAACATTCTCTCTAACCTTGAACTCTGTGAATAATGAGGAAGTTTAAATGCCAAAGCTCTCATAGTTTCATACTTATGGCATCATGAACTACTGCACTTTAATAAGCTGCATTATCGATTCTGTTACTCTCATGGCCAAAGCCATCCCTGGTCTGAAGACCCAGGAACTCCTTTGATGACACCTGTGCCCAGATTTTCCCAATGTGTTAAATTCTAAAATATCTGCTTTCCCTTTGAGATCTGGTGTTTTAATGAGTGTATCATAGCAAGACTAGAGAAAGCTTAATGAAATCCATGCTGGGATATTTCATTATCCTACAGGCAATAAAGCCACCAAAACAAAGCCATTCATTATCTTTCCTATTAAGGAAGAAAACAAGCAATCTATATCATTTAGATTATATTATTGTCCTCCTTGGTCAAAAATAATAGTGCCATAAAGATCATGAAAGAAAGCAATGTATATTATTTGGTTGTTTGTTTCCACAGTAAGAAATCAGTGTTTTAAAAGAAAGAATAAGCTTGAGGGCTCAACTGCATTAAAACTGTCTGTTTTACAGCTCATTGCTTTGTTAAGTAACATCACAGTGCAATTTGGGCTTTGGGATATAGTTTTACATAGGACAGACATAGCACTTGCAAATTTCTTCTAATGTCCCATTCCCCCAAGTAATACATTACATATAACAAAGTTCAATATTTGGATTTTATAAATCCTCACTAAATGGAAATGACTATGAGCACTCATGGCAACAGGCAGCTTCTGGACTGAAAATGTAATTGTTTCAGAAGTGATGCATTAAACACTTTGGAATTGTTTGTCTCTTTTGTCTATCTTGTTAAAACAGATTATAATCTCCTTGTGCAAAGAGTTGTGTTACATCTACATGCCATAAGGCTGTGTTCCTAGTAAGATATTTGGGGCATTTGGGTGTTCCTCCAAGCTTTGTGGTAATGAGCTGGAAATAATTAGGTAAAATGCATTGTTACTGCCACAATGCCCCAGGGAGCCAGGTAAGTACATCCACTAGCCAAGTGGCTGCCAGGCACTGCCTGAGGCCTACCCACCAGTGAAGCCTGGCCACATCCAGCAAGGGAATGCGGTAGCCAGCCATCAGACCCCTAAGATGGAAAATGTGCCTGATCTGAGAAGCGTCCTATGCTTAAAATGGAAGGGATGGGGGCCTCTACCACAGCAGAATCCACAGCACTCAGGCACTCAGTACAGACGCTGCGTTTACTGATGATTCCACCAGAAGGAGTCCAAGGCAACTGTGGTCTAGTCTGGAGTAGTTTCATATGGTGCTTTGATTGAGCCAGGCTAGGATTTTGATTCTAGGAAATGCTTTTTTCACAGTTTCCATGGCAGTTTCATTTCAATTAAACTGAGATTCCAGTTTCCTTGGCTGTAGGCAGTAATCTGAAGCCAAAACAAGTGGTGTAGAGGCACCAGCTGAAATCAAATGGGGATTCAGAAGAATGTGTCACGATACTGCCCAGCTCTAGAGTGAGGTCTCCTACAAATTAATGACAAAAACTACAAAAGAGGTGGCAGTAAAGACAGTCAGACTGTGAAAGCAATAATGTTCCAGGTTCCCCCTACCAAGGATTTTCCCCCTACCAAGGATTTTTCAAAAGTTCACTTGTAACAAGATTTTTAATTTAGTAGAATAAATTAAAACTATGAATAAAACATTTTTCATTTTGCGAGGGAAGGGGAAATTTTGGATTATGTTCCACATTTTAATAAAGAAACTCATTATTGAATAGTTGTTTCTTCAGGCAACTAGAATGATTATCCAATGGAAGCATTTCAGTTTAATGTCATTAAATAGACTAAAAAGATAGAAAGCCATCCTCGAAAGTTGAACTTTCATTTTCAGATTCACCGTAATGCCCAAATCTTTAGCTGTAGGTCATAGGTAGAACATCTTTTGTGGCAATTTGGCTTTAAAGCAATTAAGTTCTTAAAGCCACTGTAACATATATTTTCCATACCATTTTCAGCTTAGCTGAAGAGAGAGGGCAAAACATTGCCTTTGGGCACATTAATGTAAGTTGCATAGATGAATTAACTTAATTTAGTATTTGAAGTTATAAACTCTCATTCAAATACGTAAGAGCTATATCTGACTCTGAAGCTAGTGTCTAAAATATATCTCAGTTTAGGTCATAATGCATGAAACTATAATCCGTATTAAATGAATTTTTCATCTCAGCAAATACTTATATAGTACTTATCATCCACAATACTTTCCAAAGGACACCCATCTGGGTGAACTGAGGCACGTGCTAATAAATTCACTTACCTAAGGTCATGCTGTGAGGAATAAGACCCTGTGTCCCAAGCCTCTCAAAACTCTTAATAAGAAGGCACCTTCTCAAGAGCCTAAACCAGATATGATTATATTGTTATATGTGATCACACATCTATCTTACAAACTACAATTCAGGCTAGAGATATTAAAGCTACCTTTAAAAAATATATATCAGAAACTGCATAGTCATGGCAATAAGGAGCAGGACATGTTGGGAATTATCACTAGATTCACAGATAATATGGACAAAACAGTATAATTGTCTTCATTGCGTATTGCAGTTTTACAAAGCAATAAAACTAAGAAGACATGGAACCATTTGAGAAACATGGAAGAAAGCATAATAGGCATCCAGTTGTTGATTCATCAAAGAGGACATAAAACTAATTTCAGAGGAAATTATAGCTAAAAACCCCAGGGTAAGGTAAATTTATATATATATATACACACACACACAAACTCAGACTGAGCTGGTCAAAAATATGGAATGAGAAAGAAAACCCAGTAAGAATATTTTGCCAGAAGCAATGTTTATTTGTCCAAACACAAAGGCTTTTTCCTTTAAAATTCTCTTCAGGAGTCTCACAATCAGTGATGGTGCGAGCTGAGATACCCAAAGTGCAAGACATGAGATGAAATAAAAAGATGGCACAATAGACAATGTTAAGAGTCTTCTGAGAAGTAAAGATCCTCTGAGTCAAATGTTTGAAAACTCTATGGGAAAGAACACAAAGTAAAAGAATATTTTCTTTAACACATGGATATTTTTAATGATCTTAAAAATATCCTGATAGAATACATGAAGTGTCCTCCTCTGCTGCGCTGTGAGTTAAAAGATGAAAAACATGGCAAGTCTCAGGATGAAAAGTGTTCCTGGAATGAGAAAAGTACCCATAGGATTGGACTTTGCATCACTGATGCAGTTCTTAAAATCCCTCTTGAGCAACAATAAAAAAAGCCCAGTTTGATTTCCAGGAAAAAATTTCTCTGTTTCAGAAATGAAGAATGTCCTGGTCTTTCTGTATAAAGAATCACTTCACCTTACTGTCCCAAAGTCAGAACCATACCAAACAAAATTTAGTGGCAGATACTTAACAATCTTTGAATTGAGGATTCATCTTCAGTGATTATTTTGTGACAACTGTAAGTCAAATCATTTTCTGGCCCCAAAAAAATCCAAGTAATTTTCAACTGTCAGAAGGATGGCAAGTGCAGATACTTAGCTTATTAAAAGATCGGTGACCCATCACAAAAACATGAATGAGAAAGTGATGATGGATCTATTAATGTTTTCTATACTGAAATATCTAAAAGCCTTTTAAAGTCTGATAGTTCTTTTCAGAATGAAAACAAGGTAATAGAGCATCACAGACTAACCTAGAGCAGAGTCAGAGAGAGAGTGGAAACATACTGCTAAATTCTGTTAAATTGTTCCAATATTTTTGTCACAGCAATGATGGGGTGACAGTAAACTGAGACATGGTTTGTGGGAGAAGTAGTATTTTCATTAGATCAAGTTATATTGTCAGGAAAAACAAAAGTTCAGGTACACACACTCATTCAGATGACAGAAAAGCTTATGTCAACTTGTTCAGTGAAGATTGTGGCATCTGCCTTCAAGTTTGTGCCTTCTCTAAGCTTTCAAAGCATCAACAAATGTGAATGAGAGTGAGCAAAACATCTGGTATTAGCTTAGAGAGCAGCAGACACCTGTTCTTTTATCAGATTCATGCTGCCAAACACTGCATTAAATATAGCCAGAATTTTATACACAGTAGATACAAAAAAGACATAAATTAACACCCTTGCAAATTAAGGCTCATAAGTGTATAAAATCAAAGCAAGTAAGCAGACTGCATCACAATCTTTTATCTCTTACACACTCACATATTATTCTACCTGACAAGCTGAGATGAAAAACAGATGTTGAAGGTATTGCCTTAGAAAAAGCAATCTCAGAGAACAGCCACTGGACATTTTATTTCGTAATCCATATTTTTACTTTACACAGCTATATTTTAAGTTACGCTGCGGCTCTTGGTCAAGCTTCTACATTTGCATCACAGCAACACTGTGTGTAAGAGCACATAAACACCATCTGTCTGTTTTGTGCAATTCCTCTAACTTGCCCCACTAAGGTCCCGCTGAAAGTTTCAATTAAATAAACCCCAGGAGTTAATCTATGCACTTCTCAATTTAATAAGCGATCATGTCTTCATTTTCTACATCTATTTCTTAAAGCTTGGGGAAACATGTGAATAAATGTGCACCCGAAGAGTGATATCATAGAATTGTTAAGGTTGGAGACCTCCAAGATCACCTATTCCAACCACCAACCCACACCATGCCCACTAACCACGTCCCTCAGTGCCACATCCACACGGTTCTTGAACACTGCTAGGGACAGTGACTCCACCACCTCCCTGGGCAGCCTGTGCCACTGCCTTACCACTCTTTCTGAGAAGAAATGTTTCCTAATATCCAACCTGAAGTCCTTGTGAGGCTACATGCACAAGCCTGGCAATAATAAAATCAGCAGTAAGATAGGGAAAACCTTCCAACACAATGTACACAGAAATAATTCTAAACTGCAAACCTGCCTTATGCTCAACAGTAACTTAACACTGACTAAATTTTGTAAAAGATGTCACATTATGCTCCCAAGACTAATACAGGGAAAGTACATTGGCCAGCCATGAGCCTTAGAAGTTAACGTTTGATTGTTCAAAACTTACACAAGATTTCTCAAACCCTGAGGCTCAACCGAGGCGTGTTACTAGGCAGGTATGTTAACAAGAGTTCATGCTCTTCCAGGAGCATGAATTGTGGAGGGATTACTCTGAGGACAGTTTTCTTTTATGTTTACAAGCTTCCTTCAATCCCTTTTGGAAAAAAAAACTAAATTAAAATCCTGGGTAGCACAGATAAATGAGTTGCACAGCCAGCAGAGAAAAAGCTAATAAGCATTTCCCAGCCTGACACTGGCACCAGCAAACTCAGAAGTTGGCACGGGCTGTTATGAACCAGCAGGAATAACAACTGCATGGACAAAGCAGCAATGCAGCAAGTTCCCAGCATTAGAGAGTAAAAAAACAGAAGAGGTGCTGTCACTTCTTCCTCTAGAATCTTTTCCATCCTAGAGAAAAGGATTCTAGGTTCATTTGGCCAAAAAAAGTGAAAACAAAACAGGTTCTTTAACCTACTTAATATAGCACTAGTTTAAAAAAGGGGGGGAGGGGGGGCCCTGTGCTTTGAGGCTCCTGTATTTTGTTCAATAACTACTTAAAATATATACACTGCCTACACACCTGGGCTCAGGTTCTCTCGGTTCCAGGGATCTACCTGTTGCCTAACCGCAGAATCATATACTTACTGTTTCTCTGACAATGGAATTGTGTTTTTCTGCAGACAGCTCCAACATCAGTAAGACAGCAAGAGACAATGGCTTTTAGAAATAGTGTTAACCTTGTTCAGTGGGCAGCCTCCAAAGGAGGGGGAGTCTTGCTGCTTCTGAAACTCAGGAGAACATTGGCCAGGAGTCCCCAGTCTCCTGGGAAAGAACTCTGGGAAACTGTTATTATTTCCAGTCAATCTCACCTCTGTGACTGGCGAGATCGCAGAGCAGATCCTCCTGTAAGCTGATGATAGCGACCAATTCCCATTTTGGCATCTACACATCACAAAAGGGATTCATCCAACCACAGACATCTGAGGCATTTGAGCCAAGCTCTTCTTTATGATTCATGATAAGAAAGAAGCAATATCCACAGGTGATCCATCTGATCTGCTAAAGATGACTGAAAAGTGCCTGTTGTTCACTAGCAATTATAGAAGGAGCCTGTGGTGTGTAGCTCATATATAGACATTGACATTTAGCTAAACTGACATTGTGCAGGTGCTTAGATGAGCATGGTTCAGCTATTTTATAACAATGGCAGTGGTGTTGCATTTTACATTATGTCCCATTTCTTGAGTGTGACACTTGCCAGGCTCAAAGGGAGCTCAAATCAGGCCATCCAGGGTGACCTCAGCACCATGCTGTCTGGTTTATGGTCTCATGTGGGAATACTGTCTCAGCAACTCAAATGAAGATGTCTGTATGGAACTTTATGAGAGCTTTCAGAAAAAAAATGCGGACACAGAGTGAATTCAGTCACAGTTTGAAGTGGTCAGTGCTGCCCACCAGTGCTCCATAAATGTTTGGTTTGGAGTTTACTTCAGAACAGATACAGCCTGATCCAGAGCCAGATGTTTCGACACACATCTGGTCTGACACTTTCCTTGTGTCCCTCTGGGCTGCCCTGCCAATTCATGTGCTTCCAGCAGCTGGTATTAGTGTGCTGACATCCACATCACCACTGTCTGAAGAAGAGTTCATATGTAGTCTTGTTTATGTTCCACCTCATGGCATTTCTTAATGGCACTGTGGCACTGCTGCCTCCCTGCTGTGAGTTGGGTTGATGTCTAGTGATCCTGTGGCTTTTCACACTTGTTTCAATGAGAAGAGGAAAAGAAAGGTGCTGAAAACTGTTCTGAAGTATCAGTAACAATGCCTTGAAGTACCTGATACCCAATCTCTGACATCTTTTCCCCGACAGAACAGGTAGAATATCTGATCAGCTAAAGAAAGACCAAGAGAAACACAGGTTATCTGCTTAACGGGACACGGGACTTAATGACATGGAAAAGACTGGCATGCTCACAGCTTTATTTGTCTTGGGTCACCACTGGCATGCTGTGCTCACAGGCCTCCCAAATCCTTGAATCTAATGGCCAAGTTTGCCGGAGTGAATAATGATCACTGCAGCTGGAATTGGCCATATTGACACAGCATGTTGCTAATGTAAGCTGTGAGCTGATGGGATGTTTCTGGATGTGCCTTCCCAGTAGTCCTCTCTGAACCCAGGTTTGGGGAACCCCAGAGCAACACCAGAGAGAATCCTCCCTATTCTCCAGCATAGAGAATCAAAGACTGAGAAATTCAGACTGGCTCGGCACTATGCTCCCGCTTGAATATTTCTGGAAGTTTGTCATAACAGGTGCCTACCTGCCAGGCCAGCCCTGATGCTGGTTGTTTAAGGATGTTTCCTTCATCTTTTTAAAGTGAAATGAAACCTTGTTTGCTAGTCCTCTCAAACTCAGTAGTCACTGAGATGGCCTGTTGCCCAAGAAACTCACCTGTGGTACGCATTCATGACCAATGTTGTTTTCTTTAGTTCCTCCAAAAGGAAGTGAGGTCTGGTGCACAAAAACTTCTGTGAGGAACCAATCACACATAGTAAATGGAAAGCACTTGCTTCAAAACTGCACTATTTCTCCAACTTGCTAATTTAGATGTAGACAAAGAGGAGCACGTTCCAAAGGTAAGAAAAGCAATACTCAAATGACATGACATCTGAGCTCAGATTTTTAAGTCTCAAAGAACTCTGTGAAATGAGGAGTTTATAGAAGCTATTATTGGGTGAGGCTATGGCACTTAAAACTCAGAGCAGCCTATCCCAGCAACTCCTTTAAATAGTCTGAGCTCTAGATTATGCTTTAATCCAAGACTCAATTCAGTTCTTATATTATCCAAATTATATTACTGTTAATTTCACCAGCAGCTTCCAAAACTTACATTTCTTGATTATTAACCAGACAGCCCACAGAGGCAGGAAAGATAGACTTAACTTTCCAGCAGTACTCTTGAAACACAGAATTGCTGTTTCCATTTCAGGCTAAGCTGGTTTTCCAGTCTCTGATTCAAATCTGTGAAAGAACGTTTCCAGGAGTCCAATAACGCAACAGTTTTCCTCAGCTAATGATGTTATGAGGAGAGACAACATTTCATGTACAAAGAAAACATTGAAGTGTAAAGATTAGAGTATGCAGTTTAACAGTCATTACTCTAGCAGCAGGTCAGCTTAGGTCAGACCAGGATGTTAGATTCTGCAATCCATGAGGAATTCTAAGGATCAGGGAACCAGGCAGCACTGAAGATGAGTCACTTGTATGTGAATAAAGACCAGAACTAGTCCACCTCGGTGCTTCATAAAAAGATAATTCACATTAAATTAAAAAAAAAAATCTTAAAACCATACAGTTAAGAGCAAAAAGAACTAGCCAGAGACTGAAAAATCAACATTCCTGAAATTATTTCTAAGAATCAACTTTCAACTGAGACCTACATAGGAATTTTATTTGGATAGCTAGTAGATGCTTATGTAAATATTCCAAGTCATTATAAGACAATGTCACAGATATGAATCTCTTCCACAGTAGGAAATATACAAATTATTTTCACAGAATCATAGAATCATCCAGGTTGGACAAGACCTTCAAGATCATCAAGGCCAACCACCAATCTGATTTACCATCAATAAACCACGTCCCATAGTGCCATATCCGTGTGCCTCTTAAATACCTCCAGAGATGGCAACTGCACCACTTCCCTGAACTCCTTGTTCCAGTGCTTGACCACCCTCTCTGTTAAGAAATTCTTCCTGATATATAATCTAAACCTCCTCTGGTGCAACTTGAGGCCATTTACTCTTGTTCTATCACTTGTCACCTGAGAAAAGAGACTGATATCCCCCACGCTGTAACCGCTTTCCAGGCAGTTACAGAGATGAGGTCTCTCCTCTCCAGACTAAGCAATGCTAATACTCTCAGCCACTCTTCGTAAGCCTTGTTTTTTCATCCCTTTACCAGCTTCACTGTTCTCTACACACACTCAAGCAACTCAATATGCTTCCTTGTAGCAAAGGGCACAAAACAACACAGTATTCAAGGTGCAGTTTCACCAGTGCCACGTACAAAGGTTCAGTCACTTCCCTAGTCCTGCTTGCTACGCTGTTTCTGATACAAGGCAGGATGCCATTGGCCTTCTTGGCCACTGGGTCACACTGCTGGGTCACATTCAGCATGCTGTTAACCACCATCCCCAGGTCCTTTTCTGCTGGGCAACTTTCCAGCCACTCTTCTCCAAACCTACATCACTGCATGGGGTTGTTATGACCCAGAACTCAGCACTTAGCCTTGCTGAATGTCATGTGATTGGATGTCACTCATCGATCCAGCCTATCCAGATCCCTCTGCAGAACCTTCCTACTCTCAAGCTCATCAATAGTCCCACACAATTCGGCATCATCTGCAAATTTACTGAAGGTGTGCTCAATCCATTCATCTAGATCATTGATAAAAACATGAAACAAAACTGGCCCTAATGCTGAGCCCTGAGAAACATACCTGGTGACTGGCAACTGGATGAACTTTGTTCACTGTGATTATTTCAGCCCAGCCATTCAGTCAGTTCTTCACTTAGTGAGCCATACATCTATCTAAGCTAGGAGCACTCAGCTTCTCCAGGAGAATTCAGTGGGAAGCAGTGTCAAATGGTTTACATTTAAAATTCTACATTAAAACACAGATAGAAAACATCCACAGCCTTTTCCTCATCTACTAAGGAGGTCATCTTCTCACAGAAGATCAATTTATTCAGGCAGGAGCTGCCTTTCATAAATCCATGCTGGCTGCATCTGATCACTTAATTCCTTTGATTTTAGTCCTTAATTCATTTACTTCTGTCAGCACAAACTGATTATCAATTCAGATACAGAAAAATGCTTGAGAAATCTAGACAGTAATGAGACCACAATCAAGTGAGAAATAATATATTCATTCAATTTGTTCAAAAAATATAAAGGCTGCTCACCGAGAAGACGAGTGAAAACCTTTAACAAGGTAGCAACTATGTCAAGAGTGGGGATAGGCTGAACTGGTAAGAGGAAGAGTTTATCTGGAAGCTTTCACAGAGCTTGCTGCTACTGATTCACTGTTACCAGGAAAAAGAAAAAAAAAGCAAAAAAGCACTCCATGGAATGAAATGTTGAGGCACAAAAGCATAGCAGGATTTTCATGCAGATGCTCAAGTGAAGGACTCTCCTACAGATAACGTACAAGAATCAGGCGTTACTCAGTCCTAGGTATAGAAAGATTATATTGCTTCTTTGTTCCTTTGTCATGTTGCAGTGAGTTTCCCCAGGATACTGGAGGAGGTCAAGCTCTCTCCTAAGTGTAATGCTATTCTGATTTCCTCGATTCCCTTTACTCTCTTTGTCAGCAAATTTCAGCCACCTCATGTTACGCACACTATTACACCCACTGTTAGAGAGAAGTAGGGGAAAAGGCGCTTCAGTCAGTCCCACGTAGGTTTCTACAGACCCTTTTCATTTCCACGCTGATCTGGCTTCACCATCAGCTACAGCCAAGCTGCCTCAGAAGTCCTGTATGCTGTAATTACACTCCCTACTGCCATCAAGACGCACACGCTTTGGGGAGAACATTTCATTTGCATTGCTAACTTAACTGTAACATTGCCCCTATTAGGCCGTTAGCTCAAACTGGTAACTTGCCTTTTGCTTTGACACAAAACCTCCCTTAACCTCCTTCACACCTTTTTGGCAGCCTATCCACCTCTTCTGCAAACTTCTTTTGGCTTGGGGCTGCAATTTCTGCTTGTACACGTTCTTGCACAGAAAGCATCCTCTACTGTCAAACTGTTTTACAAAACCCGACTATCTTCCTGAGACAACAGGGCTCAGATGCCTGCAGAGGAATTTAGGAGAACCACGCCTGAGTTGAATGCCAGGTGACAGGAAGCCCTCTTTGGTGCAACCCTGTAATCAAAGTTATACTCGTGTAATAGGAATACTGCACCCCTTACGAGGCTTCAGACAAACAGCAGGCTAATGCAGAAATTGGCCCACCACTCTGCAAGTATTCCCTCATGAGAAATAGTCTGGTTGGTCAAATAACTCTTCTTCAGTGTCATAGGAAAACAAGATCTGTGCCTCTCCATCACATTCAGCCTCTGCAGAAAGTTACACAAAGGTTCTCTCCAAGCTGCCAAATAAACTGAGAAAATTAATTCAGCTCAGCTGCAGCTGATTGCAAAAGCAAAACAACTCACTTATTTCCAAGGAGCCACTTTGGTCAAAGCCTTCTGTAACACTATTATTGATAAGAAATTGTCAATAATGAGGTTAAAAGCTAACTAGAGTCTCTCACAAAATCACAAGTTGGCTGATGTTGGAAGGGACCTCTAGAAGCCATCTGGTCCAACCCACTGTGCAAGCAGGGACACAAAGAACAGGTTGCTCAGGATCATGCTCAGAAAGGTTTTTAATATCTTCAGAGAAGGAGACTCCACAGCCTGTCTGGGCAGCCTGTGCCAGTGCTCTGTCACCTGCTATTGTCAGACTACTGTCGATGCCCTAAATTATCAATACAAATACAGCCCTTAAGCCTAAGCAACAGCCAAATAATAAGTCAACTGAGGATGAAAAATAGAAAGTTCAGAGCTTGCTGTGCTCCAAGTATGTTTTTAACCAGTGGTACTTCAACTCGACTTTTGTACATTACGTCCCCTGCTCAACAGTTCATGCTTCCCATGGATGAAGAACAGATCCAAGTCTATCAAGACATGGTCACAGAAAGCACAGAAGCAGATCAGGCCTATCAGAGTAAATTATCTTTTTTTTTTTTTCTATACATCTTTAATTACATCCTCCATTTTGGAATGATACATTCAAAGCAAACTGTTTTATTTCATTGCTCTCCCTTACAAGAATCCAAATTCTACAGTTCACGTGCAAATGAAAACCAAGGCGGCCTGTATGCCTTCAGTTTAGAAACGGCACGCTGCTGCCTCTATCAGTTCAAGTAGGAGATAGATCTCTTGTGTCAGTGATGTGTGTATCTCCACAGTTTAGTCTTTTGTGTAGTAGGAAGAGGGTTGACAAATGCACTGGATGTTCAAGGTGCTGTTTCCAGCTTCATTCCGTGTTGTGTTTCTCCCTCAACTTTTTGGGATAAATCACAACTTCTCCATAACACAGCTACATAAAACAAATTTTAGAAGTTGCCTAAGACATTTAACTCCTAATATTTCATCTTGATGAACTAGGACCATATAAATCAGACAGATACGACTGCAGACAGACAATACAACTGGAAATGACAAAGTGAAGAATTCCCAACACCACAGTTCACAATGATTCTTTAAAACAGCATCTTAACGCTTCTGAATAACACAAATATATTTGAATATACATTTCAACATTGCAGATAGAACAAGGAAACGTTTCACCTTTCAAAAACCAGTAGCCAGTATCTCTTATAGGGGAAGACCTACAGTGATACCAATTCTGTCAATATCTCCTATTTCTAAGGCACTTATTTACAGATCACTTTAAAACACTCTCTGCCAAAGGAACACATTTCTTACTTCTTTACCATTAAAGAATTGCTAAAGCAATGCAAAGCTCTCAAACTTACAAAGCTGTAAAAGGGATATGGTACTTTTTATTTTTGTACAGATATTTACACAGACAGTCTGAATGGCTGAAGTTGTAGAGACCTCTGGAGATCACCTGGTCCAACCCCTCCCTTGCCTCCAAGAAGGGTCACCTAGAGCACATTGCACAGGATCATGTCCAGGCATGTTTTGAAGACCTCCAGAAAAGACAATTCCACAGCCTCTCTCAGGCAGCTTGTTCCAGTGCTCCGTCACCTTCACGGTAAATAAGTTTTTCCCCATATTCAGATGGAACTTCTGTTTGCGCCCATTCCCTCTCATACTGTTGCTGGGTGCTATAGAAGAGTCCAGCCCCATCCTCATGACACTCCCCACTTAAGATATTTGTATACATTGATAAGATCCCCTCTCAGTCTCCTCTAGGCTAAAAAGGTTCAGCTCCCTTGATGCTCCAGCCCTTAATCATCTTTACACCACTTTGCTGGACTCTCTCTGGAAGACCTAGAATTGGACACAACCTCACCAGGGCTGAGCAGAGGCAGAGAATAACCTTCCTCGACGTGCCAGCAATCTGAATGTCTTCTTGGCCAAAAGGACACATGTTGGTTCACGGTTAACTTGTTTTCCACCAGGATTCCCAGGTCCACAGAACTGCTTTTCCAGCAGGTAAGCCCCTAATCTGTACTAATACATATGGTTATTACTCATTTAACCCCCAATTCCTGAGCTTACCTATGAGGATGTTATGGGAGACAGCATTGAAAACCTTGCTGAAGTCAAAGTGGACAACAACCACTACTGTCTCCCCATCTACACAGCCAGTCATGACATCTCAGAAGGTTATCAGATTGGTTAAGCATGAATGCCCCTTGGTGAATTCATGCCGATTTTTCCTGATAACTCTTTTCTTCCACATGTTTAAAGATGACATCCAGAATAAGTTGTTTCATCAGCTTCCCAGGAACAGAGGTGAAGCTGACTGGCCTGTAGTTTCCTGGGTCCTTCTTCTTGCTCTTTTTGAAGACTCAAATGACAGTGGCTTTCCTTCATTCCTTGGGCACCTCTTCAGTTTTCCATGATCTTTCAAAGATGACAGAGAGTAGCGTAGCAATAACATCTGCCAGCTCGCTCAGCACTCATGGCTGCATCTGACTGGAGTACATGGATATGTGAGTATCAGGTTTGCTTAAATGATTTCTAACCACAGGAAACTGTCTTTCTTCAGACTTTCTCTTTTGTCTCCAGAGTCTGGGATTCCTTAGGGCTGCTGGTCTTAGCAGTTAGGACTGAAGCAAAGACATTCAGTAACTCTGCTCTCTCTGTATTCTTCATCACTAGGGCACCCATCCCATTCAGGAGTGGGCCCACATTTTTGCCTCATCTTCCTTTTGCTACTGTTGTAGCAGTAGTCCTTCTCACTGTCCTTGACTCCTCTTGCCAGATTTAACTCTAAGTGGGCCTTAGCCTTTCCCATCATATTCCCGCATACTCTAACAATGCTCTTATATTCCTACAAAGTGGCCTGTCCCTTTTTCCCCATATACTACGTACTTACGTACTCCGGATTTACCCAGGAGCTTCTTACTCATCCATGCAAGTCTTCTGCCCACTTTGTGTGACTCATAGGGATGCACCAATCTGAAGCATGGAGGAAGTGATGCCTGAATATTAACTGTATGTACTGAAACACCTACCTTGTAGGGCCCTAAGCCCACAGGATTCCTCCAAGCTCAGAAAGAGGCCAAAGTTTTCTCACCTGAAGTCCAGGTTTGCAATCCTACTTATTGCCCTGCTTCCTCCACACAGGATCCCAGACTCCACTCATCTCACAGTCAATGCAGCCAACGCTGCCTCCAACCTTCATGTTTCCAACAAATTGTACTAATAACTTCAGTGCTCCTAAACCTTGTACTAGCCTTTTGATCACTTAAAAAAGCCACTTTGCCAAAACCAAAGTGAAACAAAGCTAACAATTAAAAGTTTTCTGTATAAGAAAGGGGTACCCCCCAGGCATTTGGGCCCCACCAGTTACAGGTCCAGCTTCTGTGACAATTCTGTTGTTGCCACTCAACTCATGAGATCCAGCCTTATACACAGTACAGCATGTCTCATCATCTCAGTGATTCTGGCTGCTGTCCTTGCAAGGGCAGCCTACACTTGTCACACGATGGTGTAAACTTGCAATTTCTAAAGGAAAATACATTGTTTTCTTCTACCGGGGAATGAGCCCCATGATAACAGAGGGATCAATGGATGCAAGATAACAAGAGTAAACTTTAATTCATCATTATATTCAATTACTGAAATTAATGCTGCACAGCTGGATCCCGGATTACACTCCAGGTTTATGACTGGTTCTTCTACAACCTTCATGCAAGTGTACAGCTTGCATTTTAAAATATGAGAGTATTTCTTTTCTCTGTTATAAGATGTAAATACAAAAGCGCCTTCTACTATCACTTCTGTAGTTTGGAAGGTTGGAATTACATTCAGCATTACATTTTTCAGGGAAAATAGAGAAAAAAATCTGTTTTGAACTGTTGTCAAAAGGAATCACTTATAAAGGGAAGAGACATGCGTATCCAACATCAATTATTACAATCACATAGAGCTGAAACAGAAACAATTTCTTATTTGTACATATTGAACAGCAAAAAAGTAATATATATACACACACACAATGAACTTAACAGAGATGCAAACCTGAAACTGTTTTATCCATGAACAGTAAAGAACAACTTCCCCTTAATTACTTTGTGCATTCCCTCCTCATTCAGAAGAAGAATTTTTTCTTACTGTCCTAAGGCAGAAACATTCAAATCTTCCCTTAAAGCAAAAATAACTGAACTAGTGAATTAACACATATTCACCTGAGATCATTCTGAAATACAGGACAAGATCGATAATGATTAATAGTCAAGTGCACAACAGTTTATGTCATTTTTAAAGTGAAATAGCATTTATACAGAACAGGTTTTGCTAAAGAGAATTATTGAAAACAGTACAGGAG
This sequence comes from Numida meleagris, assembly GCF_002078875.1. NCBI lineage: Eukaryota > Metazoa > Chordata > Aves > Galliformes > Numididae > Numida > Numida meleagris. The sequence goes on along the minus strand of NC_034409.1, from coordinate 119,329,765 downwards.
GAGATACCATGAGGATCTCAAGCAGCTTACTCTTCCACTTTCTTCCATTCAATATTGACCTCCTTCCAACTTTCTGTAAGACAAAAAAAGAGGGAGGGGAAGGAAGAATAAAAGGAAAAAAAAATAATGATTAAAAGCACTTCTTCTTTAACTCAGCTTAACTCATGATTATGTCAGTTTCTCTCAAGTCTGAAGTAGTTTTATGATAAGTACTATAGGTAGTTGAATTTCATATAGGTCAAACAGAATAAATTAAAAAGAATAAATATAATCTACATGCGTATCCGGCTTGATTAATGGGGAAAATCATCCCCAAGAAAAATAAAATAAGTGAGACAATGCTTCTATCCTTTGTTTATATCTGGAATTAGTTATTTCTTTTTAGACTAATTATGTTGAATACACTTGATAGCCACTAGTGGCATATTGAAAGAAAATGAGCTTGACTACTTTAAAGCATCACATAAGAACATTCATCCAAGCACTGAAAATGTCACAACTGCAGTGGTAAACAGAAAATTATCATTTGTAAGTTCTACTGAGGAAAGCAAGATCAAAGCTAAAGGGCCTGTGCTGTACTACCCATCAGTTTAAAGAAACAGAGCCATAATGATATTTGGAGGTAGGAAGGATGAGGGCAAGAGTGAAAAGGAACATTACGTATACTTATTTTTTGGTCATTCCAAGCCACACATCAGTAGGGAGTCTGTATGTATCAGATCATGGAATCATTAAACATTCTGTTCTCCTCTGTCATAATGTAGGATATATTATCCATTTTTAACATGATACACAAGAGGGAAAAATAAAATCAATGTCACAGAAGAAACCCATGCAATTTTTAGCACCTCACACCACTATTTTATTGGTCACAGAAAAGCATCATTCATATGCAGCCTTAATTACTGCTTAGTAATTAAGCACAGCTGCTTAGTAACTATACCACATGAGTGGAATAAAAATCACAGGAGGGAAAAGTTGTATTCTGCTTACAGAAGTGCTCGGAAATACTGAGAAGTGTTAATGTACACATAGATCAGAGTACCACACCAGCCACAACTCAGATTAAGACGTGCTGAGAAAATAAAGATTGAGATTTACACCCAGATTCTGCATTGGTCAGGTGGCTCACAGAAAATCTGATCTCCAAATTGAAAGGGAGTTTATGGCTACCATCTTTGCAGGTGAAAGAAACAACCAGACCTATAATAAAGATCACTGCAGCAAATAGAGCTACAATTTTATAAAACTTTTTTGTGTATCTACCACTATGTAGATTAAATTCAACTATTTATCTTGTGATATCTTTGTTATAACAAGGCAACAAAATTATAGATGAATATTAAGTCAAAATAAAAAAAACGTCAACAGTGTACTCAAAATGATTCAAACCTGCAAACTAAGTAAGGAAAAAGAAAACAATTTTTGAATGTACTTTCATTCTATCACCAAACACTAACACAACTTGATTTTGTACAGCATCCTACGTATAAGCTGTACCCAAAACACTTCGCAGACTTTAATAACGTAATTGCAGAGTTAAGCTGAAGGAAAGGAGAACAATTAAGTGCTGCAGGCAAGGAAGAAAACATAAGCTCTCAGATGGGATTTGAAACAAAAGGGAGAATCAAGGTAACTGTCTCCTGTTTTAAGTAAAGAACAAATAAATGTCATAAAGCAGTATCAAAACGATTCATTTTACCTCAATAGCATCATCCATTTCTGTGTTCTCATACAACCATTTTAGCTTGTTTCTGATTTAGGAAACTCTTTCTCTGGAGAGCTGTCATCACTGAGGTCACTGTAGCTTTCACTGTTAAAAGCAATACACAGTTGGAAAACACGTACAGCAATACATGTTTGATTTCAAGCCCTCCCACACAGATGATGTATACGACAAACACTTTCCTCAGATGTACCCCATTTTCAGAAAACTATTATAAACTAATGCTCAATTCCGGTATTTTAGAATGTATTCCTCTACAGGAATCGGCTTAAGTTTGAAGTCTAGGAACTGATGAGAAACAATATTTCCCCATATAAACAGGATAATCAATTTGTGTTCTTTTTCCTCCTTGGATACTGTGTGTTCATTCCACAGTTTGCTGGTGCCATTCACATGCTATCATGATCAACAGCATGAAGAATAACAGGTATTCAGTGTTAGACTAAAAGGAATTTCTCCTTTATGATAAAGAAAATTATATTTTAACCAAAGGAAAAGTTAAGACTTTATTTACTCAGAAATCTTCTATTTATACTTAAATTATGATTCTCACTCTTGCATTTTCATCAAGGACTATTCTGACTCTTTTTCCTTACGTTTTATCCCCTTCTGCTGTATCCTGAGAGAAGCTGATTTTTTTTTTTTTTTAAACAGAACAAGCTGCCATGCAAGTGATCATTTTATAAGTGGCTAGAACAAGGAAACAGTGAAGGACAGGAATCATCACACTGACTGAAAGAAAGAAGTGCCCACAAACCACATTCGTAGCCAGCTGGACAGGGTCTTGCAGAATCTATTCAGCGACATCTATCAGGTCTCAAGGTTTGTCTTAACTCTGCACAAAATGCACCTCTCCGCAAAAGTCTTCATGGCCTCCCCCCATACCATGCTTCACCTCTACAGTTTGCTTCGCTGATATATGAATGTCCCAAGATCAGAAGTCAGCAAAGGGAGCCCAAGGAACTGATGAGCATGTGTGAACAGTAATAATGCTAGTCAGTTCTGTGATATTGCATATGGTTAACAGAATACAAGCGGGGATCTCTAACCTCATTTGTGTGGGAGCACCAGTACCTGCCTTGGGCACCACATCTACTCCTACTACTGCACACCTGTCTTGCCACATCATGTTCTTATCACATAATTTTATCCTTCAGACAGCAGGTCCTCAGTCACATAACTGGGCCATCAAGCACATAAGCAGCCTATGACCTACCTAGACACAGCATTATCGGTTGATCTTCAGTAACTGTAATGTTTCAAGGGGAACTATGTAATCCCACAGTTAGAGATCTTGGATGTAGACTATAATGCGCAATAGTAAATAAACTTCACTCAGTCATACTGGTGCTTATGAGCACTGCTTTCTAGCCTGAAGTTCACTCTCTCCACTTTGCAAAAAAACAATTAAGTCAGCCACTTTAGTAGAGTGCAACAGGAGGAATGGAACCAACTGCCATCTCATTTAATTTCTACCTCTGACTGCTTGGAAAGACCCCCACAGTTACAGCAAATCATTGTAGCAACTTCTATAAAAGACAAGGTAGATATTCCAACTGTTCAAACAATTATTAAGACTTCATCTACAGCATTCTGCCTTTTCTCTGCAAGACATGCATGTCATTGATGCAACTCTTGTAAAGAGCGCGTCATATCAGGCTAACTACAAATGCTCAATTTGATTGTTCCACCAGCTGGCAAACAATTACACAGTTCAAGTGAGGAAAGTGTTGTTAACATTATGATCGAGCATGCCAGATGCACACACAAACACAACATCACTGACACTGTACTTACTTCTTTCTGAAAGTACCCATGGAAACATGGAATAAAAATTCAGTATTATTAAAACATGATTACATTTTCACATCAAAGCAAAATAGCAAAAATTGTCTACAGAACACAGAGTAAAATTACTGATTGCAGAGAGGCGTGCAGTTTCATGGTAACTCTGGTTTAAACCCAAAACCTTCAGAGAAGAGTTCCATTACACTTTATCTCTTATTGGCTCTGCTGCCTAATGGCATGACAAAAACACATGCCAGAGTTCCCTATACCTTTACAACACCCCCAGAAATCTAAGTAAAAATTCTTAAGCACCAACTAGGTGAATGGAGAAGAGCCCAAGTTCATCGCAAGGAGAGAGACTGTACAGTACAACATTTGATTCCACATCCCAGTGAAGGGCTCTGGTCAATACATTCTTGACTATTTTGCAGTAGCACCCCACACTCTCTCCTAATTTAGAGTTCTGCTGGGTGTAAGTCTGTTTTATTTCTAACAGGCAGGCCACAGCGGCCAGAAAGGTAATGCAAATACCTAGGGAATGGTCAGCCCTTGGGCCTCAGACTCAATAACTGTCATTTTCATAGTTTTAGCTGTTTGAATCATTTCTCTAACCATCCCCAGATAGCTGTGGTATTGTGTTAACAAAGAACAACTTAGGCTCCCATAAAACCTGAACCTCCTCAAGAGCTGAGCTGCAAACAGGCACACATGAATCCTGGCATATCTGGGCTGGAGAATTATATCCTCAAACCAATACTGATGTCAAGTTCATAAGATTTACTGTGCTATAAACCATATTCATTTGAAAAATAATCTGAAGAAAAAATCCAGATAATCATTACCTATCAAGAATAGATATGTGCTTCTTTCCAAATTACACTGAATTTCTACACAGATACTAAACACAAAAATCAAATGGATATTTTGTGCTCATATCTACTACTATTATGTGCGCAGCATAAGCTTTATTTAAATGTGTTGGCTATGCAAGCTGCGGGGGGGGAGGGGAAATAAATAAGCCTGGCTTTTTATTTTAGGAAATCCTTTTTCACACTGAGTCCTCCAAAGAAATAAGCTTATATTTCCTTCAGTAACATGTATTTCTCTCAGTTTGTGTAAAAACTAGTATCTTCAGCAAGAAATTCATCTTGTTTGTAACCATTCTTGCAACAGCAGACTCCCACAACAAAAAGCAGCTAGTGAGCAGCACTAAGGCCACCAAAGCAGTTCTAGTCCATCTTATTTTTTCCCCCCCACAGGGCCTTATATTTATACTTCAGATCAAAGGAAGAACAGAACAAAACACTGAGGACACAGCATCACTACATCCAGTCAATCATTTCAGTCTTCTAAGACAGTCCACTGAGTGTGTAGAGATGAAGAATTTCAGGCACTTTGATCTTTTACTAATCAAGCCATCATTAATGGAAATACAGTTCCTAGCTTGGATTTTATTTTGCAGTGAATTACAAGAAAGTTGAAGTATGCCTATATTCAGACTGGAGTTAGGAAACACTCTCTGTTGAGAAGTTACATTATGGGTTTTTGCTTTGTTTCAGTACTCTTCCTCAGATCCCTGTCTTCACAACATTAGCAATAAAATCAGCTTCCTCTCTGCACATTGTCCATTATTACAAAATTCAGGCCCATTGCAGATATTTTTGTTCTACTGACAGAAGTATCATCACACGTTTGCTATGCATCAGTCTAATACACGAAGGAGACAAGATAAAAGATTCCCTCCCAGTATGATATGGAAGATAGCTGAAAGCTAGGGGCACAAGGGCTATCTGTGGAGTGCTGTAATGCTTCACCTCAGCAACCAATCTCAGCTGCAAAACTACTAGAATGAAGACTCGTGAGCAACTTTAAATCTGTATTTCTCAATCAGCTGCTTATAAGCACCAAACTGCCTGCTTTCTATGTTTTTGTCAAAAAACATGGGGAACTGTGAAATAGGTACTCCTTGTAAGTTCTATTTTTTTCACTTGGAAAAAAACTAAATAGTTGACACAGTTTCAGAGGAATATTTTTCATCTTTTTTTTAAGAGTATAACTGACCAAAAAAAGCCTTTTCCAAAAATGTAAGCAACTGAAACATCTGTTACAGTAATGCTATTCCCAGCAAAGGCAGGAGCTAAGCTAAGTGCATTTCTTCATCAATGCAAATTAAAGATAAATGTAATTACATTTTAGTAGAGGTTGTGAATGTTTGAAATAAGTAATTGTTATAAGCTTTCTAGAACCTAGTAAAAACAAATCTATCAATTATTATTATTTACCTCACACACAAAAAAATCTGAATGACTAAAATCACAGCTATTAAAACATTGTGGAATAATATATGGTTATAATTGCAGTCAACTCTATTCCTCAATGCATATTTTCAGACTTTTGTCTCTATAGAGCAGTACTATCCATCATCAGCATATTATTCTACGCTTCCAGAAAACACAATTCAGTTAAAGAATCCCTTCATCACATAGTCTCCTCACTTCCAACACGCCAGACACCTGCACTCACATAACTGGACCTGGGATAAGGTTTTCATCAGGACACAATAACAAAACCCACAACCAAGAGGCCAGAACATATCTGGGTCAGATAAAAGTTCCCACTTTCATCTGAGTCTCAGTCATGGGATTCCATTCATACAGCATCAACACATCTTCATCTAAGCTTGATATCACCAGCTTCTTACCAGTCAATGGAAACAAGCACTTCTAAGGTATAATGCCTCTAAAGCACTCAAGAAGTCAAGTAGCTTATCCTAATGGTTAAGAGTACATATTCTCTAAGTGATTGTACAAAATGACTTGGGGTGACTAGCTCCAAATTGTCTTTGATGTTTTGTGTTGGGGTTTTTTTTGGTTGATTCTTTTTTGTTTGCTTGGGTTTGTTTTACATCTCTGTGGCAGTCAACAGCATGACTACAACTCACGTAGTCAGTATAGCGTGAGGTGAGCAGAAAATCACCTCCTTGAATTTGATTCAAAATCTTGTTATGACACGTCTTAACTTTAATGTTCAATGACATCATTACCATTTAGAGGTCTAAAGGTTAAATTAGAAATCCTTTCCACTCAGCAGGTGGATAGGTTAGTATGAGTGGCTGTGCTGTAATGAGCAATGAAATTCCCTCCTGAAAGTTCTTCCTGTGCAAATGCTCCTATTTTAGCATTAGAGCGTTTTCCTTTTCCAGCGTTCACTTTCTCTGGGCAGGGCTTTCTGTGTTATTTCTGCAGCCAGACTTAACTGGGTAAGAATTCCACTTCATTATAAGTTAACAGAGAAGGCCAGAAAGCAAAATTAACTTCACTTTGGTTCACTAAAGGCTTTTTACTTCCTTCTGGTTGTAATACATGGATCTGACTGTAGCCCTCAGAGTCTCCATAAATGAAGAAGACAAGGAATACACTCTTCACAGACACATTTACACCAGAGTTCATGCTGAGCTTACGCAGGAGTAAATATATCAATATATGAACTCATTTTCTTTTCCTGGTCTTCTGAGCTGATGGACAGAATACTCCCTCGAACAACATGACTGTGAAACTGCAGGCAAATAAGTAAGAAAGATTACCTTGGAGACAATTTACATCCACGCTGCAAGTATGCATTAAGCGTTCCAGTTGCTGCAAGCAACAGCCCAAGGTATGGAGGTGAAGGTTTCATAGGTCTTGAGGAAAATTCTGGGTGGAATTGAACTCCCACAAAATATGGGTGATCTACAAGACAAACGTCATAAAGAAAATTAAAAGATCTAAAAAGAGGATAATAGAACAACTGTTGGAATAAAAGTTTCTTGAATATATCACACAGGAGTCAAGAAACCAGATCAGCATGTGTGAATTTAAGGGTAGGGCAGTGGTAACCTCAACTTTCTTTTTTCCATGGAAAGCAACTGACGAGAGAGGCAAAAGGTTAGTAAAGCAAATTAATGAAAAATCATCTCGTGATTCAACCTTCATGTGCCCAATGATGTAACTAAAAGCTAAATTATAAATATGTACAGACATGCACAGAGGAAAAAATGCTACATAGGCAACCATAATTTAGCCATTTCATGTTATCTTATAGTGTTTTGGTAACCAAAATTTGTATTTATGCGTGCATATTCTGAACACGCATCTATACACATCTAAGGGGAAAATAAAATAGTTTGTAAAAGACTAGGCATTACAATACAGCAACTCTTTACACACTAAGAGATGAACACTGAAGCAACATACAAAGAAAATTGGGGAAAATTAGTTTCAAATAATTTGGCCTGGAAGGGAACTGTTGGATCATTAAGTTCAGTTTCCTGCTACTGAATGAAGCTACATCACGTAGTGTCACACATAAAGGCCAAAGGTCTGCTGTAACACCCTCCAGGATTTTTTACTCCCACTGGAAAGCTGTTAGGATAGTCTCTCATTTTGCTTAGAAGCCTCTTCCTAATTCACAAGCCATCTTTTTTTTTTCTTTTTTTTTTTTAAACAGCCAAATTATATCCATTTCCAACAATGCACTTCTTTCCTTCTGTATGTTCTCTGATGAAGGATGACAACATCATCATCATTCAATGTCATTTGTTACACTAATCAATATATGCTCGTTTGCCTTCTCTTAAATCTTCAGCTGTTTCTCCAATCAAAGCAACCCATGAATACTGCTTCTGCATCCATCCTATCTTTCTTGGAAGGATAAGGATGGAAGAATATTTTTGTGCTCTTTCATGTTGTGCACCTGTTCCTTCTCTAAATATCAGTTTAAAGGAGCTAACGTTAACCCTTTCTACTACCAGGACCCAAGACAAAAGTAAGCTCAGATCTTCTCTGATTGGCCAATTTCCAAAACAGTCCTGAACATTCAAGGAATTTCTCTGCAATACAGAATAAGTGATACCAAGAAAGCAGGGTTTTTTATTCTCTGAAGATAAATAATATAAACAAGTATACTGCTCTTTGCTATACCAAAAAAAAAACCTGAGATCCTAAACTTATCCCAAAATTTCTCTCTACTATGCAATCTAGTTCTTTAAAGCAACAAAATAAGACAAAGCATCAAATATTTCCTGTGGGGATATTTTCCTAAAAGCTTTGCCTAAGCTATCTAGTATACTGTTATTTCTGTGCTTCCACTTCAACCCACTCTCCTCTCTATGATGATTGTTCTTCTTCTTTAGTAATCAGTCTCCTTGCAGCCTATTGTGAAATAATTCCAGTTTTTACTCCTGCTCCCATTCTTTTTACAGTAACATGCAATTTAAAAATCCTGCCTGATTTATTTAATGACACTCTTTATAAGAGTTGCTTAATGCAGGACAGATAAAATAGTCTCCCAACCAGTCATCAGCTTGTATAAGAGAATTAATCTATCAGGAACAAATTAAACGAATACTATGACAATTAGTAGTTTATGAATTCGTATGTACTTTTTGCTCTGAGTTTACAGTACAGCTGCTTGATGCTACAAATAGATGTCTATATTCAAACCCTGGTTCAAAATGATATGAATGTTATTCAGTATACTATGCAGCATAAAAAGAATTCTCAGAAACATCTTGCCAGAAATAGAACTCTGTAGAATGATAATGTTGTCTTACAATAAATTTCTGTTCGTATTTATCTAAATCAATGGCATTTGAGGTCACTTAAGAAAAAAAAACTTGTAAGGTAGTCCTCACATTCAGATATCTCACAGTCACCCAGCCAGTGGTGACTGAACAGTGGGGAATTGCTCAAGGATTCAAGCAAAAGCAAAAAGAGCTGAACTATGTAAACATTCAATGACTATAAGAAAAAAAAAAAAAAACAGTGTAGCCCCTTTTCATTTTGGAATCTTTTAGAAAAGGCATCAAGCCTTACTTGGTAAAGTTGTCCCATCCTATCAGATTTCCTGTGAAAGACAGAAGTTTGCTTTCTATGTGGTTTTCATACCTCAGGTTTTTTTTTTTTTTTTCTGATTCTAATAGGGGTTATTGTAAGAGACAAATTGAGATTGAAGGTAATTCCAGCAGGTCTCCAGTCCTACCTCCTGCTAAAAGTAGGTTCAACTTGAAAATCAAATCAGGCTACTGACAACTTCACTTAGTCAAGTTTAGATGGTCTCTGTCTGCAAAGATGGGATTTCATGTTATTACAGAGATGTTTTTTAGTTTGGTTATATTGTATGTATACATATTTCATAAACTCAGACAAAATAAACCAGTTATTGAGACCTGACTGCAACTGCAAATTTGAGGGTACTTAAGGCCAATGTAAGCACAAAGCTGGTTTTCACCTTTAAAAGGCCAATGTGATCAGGAGAGGTCGCTGATGACTGGAAAAAGACAGTAATCAAGCCCATCTTCAAGAAAGACAGGAAGAATCATCTAAGGAACTACAGTACAGTCAGCCTAAACTTGATTTACAGCAAGATTACAAAATAAATGCTACTCCATTTTCAGACACACAAAGGACAGGAAAGGAATTAGAAACAATCAGGCTCGGGATGAGGGAAGAGCAGTAGCTTTCCTTTATCCTGACTTTAGCAAGGCTTTTAACATGGTTTCCTAGCAACCAAATTAGGAGCTATGGAAGGAATGGGTAAACTACAAAATGTCTTCAAAATGGCTAGACTGTTGGGTTCAAAAAACAGCGGCAAGAGAAGTCCAAATAGTTGCATATTTGGAGACAACCAAAACTTGACTGGATATGGCTCTCAGCAACCTGATCTATATCTGAAGGTAGCTGTCTGTTGAACAGAGGGTTGGAGTAGACAACCTCCCAAATCATTCCATGATTCCACATAGCTCTGACCTAGAATTATGATGTTTTGCAGAAAGAGTATGCGTCTTCTCTGATAACCTGATTCATGCACAATCCCTGAGGAGAAGTATAAGACAGTGGTTCTTAAAAGCTTCTGAATCTTCATTTATTGTTGTACTCAAGTGGAATCGACAGTAATTCCTAATACCAACCTGGCTGTTTCAACAGCTAAGTACTGATCTACTTGCCATTTACCTACTTATAGTTTACGTAGTTTTAACAGATACAGAAAGTAGTATAGACAAGTGAGGCACTTACTCTGCAGTTCAATCATTTCCATTCTGTTTCCTTCCGTATCATGGCCAACAAATTTCAAACCTTTCTCTTCAAAGCAATGAGTTAATTCTGGGTTCACCTGAAATATTTAAAACAATAGTAGTTGTAGTTTTATTTATCTTTTGATGTAACTTTTTTGATATAATTGTAGTGCTTTTATTATGTATGTTAGAACAAAAATAGCTGGAAAAAAGCTGAGAAATTTTGCTTTCCTGTTTTGATGATTCTCAGGTAGAAACTTTCAAAAAGTAAGCATGCTTATGTTAACATGAGATGAATTGGTAACTTAAAAACTTAACAATAAATACAAACAAAAGATTAAAGCCTGAGTCCCTCTTGCTCGCTATCCTCCTGATTTTGAAGAGCTTGCGTTCCTCATTTCTGAAATGGCCTACCATAACAAGGGGGAAGGCTGTTCAGTTCAATTGTCTATGGCATAAGCTGTCATTCAAAAATCACCCAAACAGGAGCTCTAGAAAGAGCTGTTTCATCTCCTTCGTGATGTTCTACCTACTCCATTAATACTCAAATAGAACACCCTCACCACCACTGCACTCTCTTCCCAGCTTTCTAAGGAAACTTAGCATTGTTTGAATCAGATTTTACCAGGCATACATCTCATAGTTTAGGTCCCTTTAGAGATACTTAAGGAGTCAGGTGTTTTCTGAATCACTTCTGAACTAACTCCGTGTGCCAGCTACTGTCAGTCTCCTTGAACAACAGCATTTTGAGGACACAGAGATGCCTTTGCTCAGATGTTCTCAAACAGTGAACAGGACCTATACCAGAGGCCTGCAGAGTTGGGACAATTGCTAGAAAGCAATTACTAGCCTCTAATTTATAGATACCTGAAGTCTGCCTACATTTAGATTATGGAAGAATGTGGACTTTCTGAGCATAACCTAAGCTCAGTCCACCCAGGAGCAATACACTTAAAGATTATAAACCTATACCTCTTCAAATATCTCACAGGAAGTCAAGTCAGGTAGCGGTTAAAAACACTTTAAGAAACAGTCTTGTTAAGACAGTACACTACACTATTCCCCTTTATTTAACGCTTGTAATAACACCTCTGCAATACCATGGCCAGTTTCAGGTCCCTCAGCACAAGAAAGATGTTAACAAAATACTGCAAAAAGTCTATAGGATGTCCACTTATGATGGTTAGGGGACTGAAGCACATACAACACAGAAGAAGAGATTGAAGGAGCTAGGTTTGTTCAGCCTGGAGAAGAGAAGGTAAAGTGTGGAGCTGGTTGCTGACCTCAGCTATCTAATGGGATGGCATAAAGAAGATGCAGCCAGACTCTGCTCAGAGGTGCAAAGCAGAAGAGTGAGACAAAAGACGCAAATCAAGCAAGAAAATTTCCTAGTAGATATAAAGGAAACTTAGTTCACAATAAATGGTTAAGCACTGGAACAAATTGTCCAAACACACTAAGCAATCTCTCTCTCCAAACAATTTCAAAGCAAGGCAGGACAAAACCTTGAGAAGTCTGATCTAATTTTGAAGTTGGCTCAGCCCCAAGCATCTACATAGTTGGACCAAAGCATGGAAGTTCCTTACAATCAAAGCGATTATCTAAACATTAGTAAACCTTGTTCTATGGTTACGGAAGAAATCTCCCACTGGCTTTAAGGAGAATCACGTCTACCAAGTGAAACATAGTTTAAGTTTTAAGATTTGAGCACAAAGTCCATTAGCAGTGCTTACCTCATATCGATGCCTGTGTCGTTCCTCCACGAACATTTCATCACCATAAAGTTTCCCTGAAAATACAACAAAAAAGAAATTAATACTAATGCATTGCTCTAATAGTAATTAGAGATATGCCTAATAATTTAAATCTCAAAAAATTTTGATGGGGAAAACATTCATACTAAATATTCCTCAAGCAGAAATGGCTTATAAACTTCAGTTTAAATCAAAACGTCTAACTAATAATGAAAACAGACATCTGAGTGAAAAAGCAACATGAAATCCCTGCTGATTTTACAATAGTTGTATGCAAAATGTGTGGTGAAGGAAGTTCCACGGCCTTTTACTTTTAACAGCTGTTCCGTTTTAATAGATTACACTTGCCAGATGGCATACCCCCAGCGACAAACAGAATATTGCTTTTCTCTCTGGTTTCTGATCTTTTTAGCAAATGACTCTTGCAGCTCTCTGGAATACTCTGCATTGCAAACCAACAAGAAGCAAGTTTAAGGTACGCAGCAAACCAGAATTTAATTACCTCTCTCACAGCCACAGGCCAAACTCTGCTTTATCTTAGCATCATTAGGAGTACTGTCTCATTTAGGATGTTGGTACAATAACAGAACTGCCAAAAATGATCTCCAAGATTTTGAAGAGTGATAACACTGCAAATACTAAATACTAGAAGTAGATTTTTCATTAAATGTGCATGCATACTACAGTTTGGTCTCCTGCTGAAGTAGACAATTTTTAAAAACTCAGAAGGATACTTTCTGTAAGTTCAATACAGCTTAATATAGTAATAGATGAATATCGGGGCAGGGCAATACAGGAAGTGTGCCCATAGTTATTTACTCATGAACAAGAAACTTATTTTACACAGTTTTAATATCACCTGTATTACTACTGTATAATAAAGACCTAAATAGGCTAATAAGAAATCTAAATATTACTGCTTATTTAAAGCAGCGTAAAGCACTGGGTTCTAATTCAGCTTTTCACTGAGACTTCCAGTTTCTTTTATTTCAGGGAAACAGGATCAGAGAGAATAAAATCAAGGAAGCTGTTTGCTTGAGGTTGTCATTCTTTAACAAAATCCTTTAACATTGTACAAAAAAGGCAAGTGAAAGAACAAAAATGTAACTTACTTAAAATAGAATTTTGTGTTTTGAAAACAGTCCTCCTCTTCCCTAGTCTCATTGTTCCACCCATATCTCCAGGATTGTGTTCTGGCATGTCAATGACCTTTAGAGAAAAATTGTTTAAACACTGTTATGTCCAGCATAGAAAAAGAACAACACAACAATCACATAACAGGCTTAATAGATTTATAGGTAGTAACATCACTCAGTTTTCTGCCAAGCATTTCCAATTATTATTTCTCTTTGGTTTTCCTAACGCTTCATTCTCAGTGTATACTAAGTCCTTTATTGTACTTTTCTTTATATTATTCTTTATATCTAATGTTCTTTCTTACACAAAGAGGCAGAAAAAGCGATTTTGTTAAGACACTGAAGTCCTCTTTTTTGAGAGGAAGAGGGTACAGGGCAGCAAAGAGAACACAACACTTGCAGCAAGGCTTTGTAACACTGTAAAAGCAGAGTACCAGAACTGGTGACTCCAGCATGCGTGTTATCTCAGTGATACGCATAAGTAACTTCCAGAGAGAGAAGATTAATGAAACTTCCCTCCTAAATCACCTTTACCAAATAAAGACTCAGCTGGTTTTTTTGTTTGTTTTGTTTTTTTCAGAGGCATGCATTAACAACACTAGAGGCAACTGCCATGAACTGGTTCTCTCTGAACACCAGGCAGCACTTCTCTGCTGTGCAAGTGACAGAGCACCACATAGGCTGCCCAGAAGCTGTAGAGTTTCCTCCTTGGAGATCTCCAAGAGTTGCCCCACCGTGGGCCTGGCACCCTGCTCTGGGTGTACTGCTGGGGCAGGGGCTGGGCCTGATGGACATAGAGGTGCCTACCAGCCTCAGGCATCCTGTGATTCTGCATGATTCTGTTTCTCAGACTGCCTAAGGGTCCACAGAATACTGGGCTACCTTACATGAAGAACATGCTATTTAACACTTAGAGAAGAGGATGTATGAAGACTGCTATTGTGGACTGAAGCAGAAGGGTCAAATGGCTGCTTTGTGGGTTAAATTAAATCTAAAATGGTGGAATTCGGTGGCTGGGAGAAACAACAGCTTAACAGAAGTAGTGTGTTTAGTTTTGCTCAGTCAGAAAAATCTTGATGAGCCTCATAATTGTGCTGAGAGAATGTCTGCCTCAGAGAGGTAAAATTATTCAGAACAGTAGAAACACATGAGCCAAAACTACAACCTACATCCCTGCATTCTCTATATACACTTGGTAAGAAATATAATTGATGAGAAAAGGTTCTAAAAATACAAATATTCACACATACGGGTAATCTGGAATTGGATTTTTATTAACCTTAATTTGCCCTCTGGGAGTAATGAAAACAATTTCTGATGATACACTTCATAAAATGAAGTTATTCAATTTAGAAGAGATGGTGGAAAGTGCTTAGCCTTTGGCCTTGTGCCAATGCATTTCAGCTGTGCAATTATCTCTGCATAACCTTATACCTTCAAAACGTTATTTATAAACTATATAGTCATTATAAAATGTCACGAGCAGAAGCTGTGATCAAACTGGTATGATATTACAAATCCTCTAATTACCTCCCAAAAACACGAAGGTGAGGACTGTGCAACGTGTTCAGCTTAAAAATATATATAAAAACACACAAACCAACACCAACTCAAGAAACATTTGGAAAATAATTCAGTAAACCCACATTACTTCAGAAACGATGAGACTATCTAGTTTCCTTCCATTCACTTAAAATGTTAGAATGTTTACAACAACCTGTGTGTATGTCAAACACTGCCCTCTGAAATCACACACAAGTTTTCCAGGAGGTTTTTTTTTTTTTAAATATATTTTTTCCCCTCACTTGCCTACACTCATACCACAGAATTTCAAAGTTGTACTCTTGTCAAATGGATATGAAATGGTCACAAGCCGCTAAAAACGTTTCAAGTATGTGCTTCTCTTCCAATCACAAAAGTTCCACTTCAGTGGCTGCTTAATGAACATTCAGAGTTCTCAAGAAGATTATTACTACATTTTCCCCTGGTTTCTCCGAAAAATTTAGATTTCACCATTTTCTTGCTCTTTATTATTTCCTGGGCTAAGATCTTCTATAAAAACATTATGAGAGTAACTCCATGAATAGAAGGAAGGATGGGGATACAGTGAGGGAGAAGGAAACAGCTTGAAAGACACCGCCTAATTCAAACTCAGCGTTAAAACAGTGGCTCCAAATGAAGTGGAACAATCTATGCAGGTCACAAGAGATTTCACTAAATTACTGTGCCTAAATACGTTTTTCAAGAAAACTCAAAATCAGCCATTATCAAATGGCTCAACGCCAGGCTACGAAAGCACAGCTTTATCAGCTCTGCTGATGTCTTTTGCCACAATTTGGGTCAGAACCTGACATGGAACTACAAGCCCAACAAAAATTCCACCAGAAGATTCAAGCATTTCTCTCAATTTGTCTTCTGAAAATTCTGGTTCCCAGTCTCAACATCTACAGTAGAGTGGTCAGCACCACGCAATCAGAAGAGGATTTAACCCTTAAAGCTTGCATTAGCATCTGGTAAGTTTTAATTGAGGTATATTTCAAGAAATTTCACACTATAGAACAGTTCAATCTTGTTTTAATCAGTGGGAGATTTTCTGCCAATGTAAAACCTCTACTGAATTTCAGTATCAAGTAGCTTACTCTGTGCATTCATGTTTTGTTACAGATACGCTGCATTATAAACTAGCTCTATCTTCCTCAACATTTAATGTTTATGATAATACAATAATATAAAAGGCTTCAAATATTAATTTTTGTTGTCAGGTGGGAAAAGGAGTCCTGTATTAGTAACACAGCTACTCTGAAACAAGATCTTCCTTTCTGATATGCTCCGTGGCTGTGCTCAACTTCAGCAGCTACCAGCACACAACCCTCAATGTTTATACATTACATGAGTTTGCAATAACATCTGTTCAAGCAGCTTTCAAAGGAAAAGCACCATTGTTGCTCCACTATCCAAGGTGGTAATAAGAATCAGAAAACCAATCCACATTATGGAAAACTTTGCTCTATTTTACAGAATTTATTTGAACAGATAAAAGACAAATCATCAAGTGCCTGTTACTCTGAACAACTGACTAGATTCTTCAAAGACCTTGTGCTTCCCTCCATGAAATAAGTCAGTTCTTACCATGCATTAGCTCTTTGAAGAATAAAGAATGGTAAAGAACGAGAGGAACCACAAGCAACAAAAAAGCATCAGTAGGGAGGGTGCAATACAAGGTAAGGCGTAAGTTAGTCTTCTTTTTTTGTTTTTGTTTTTTTTTAACCTGAATCTCTGAAAATTGTCAGTACTACGGAGATTTTACAGGGATCACATCTTTACACCCCTGACAGTCAACATCAAACAAATAATAAATCATCGACACAACAAACCACATCATAGATGTAAAACAGTCCAAGGGGTATTAAATCACACTGTTGATGAATGGCAACTTTAACTATCCATGAAATACAGTTTCTTTGAGAAATCTACCACTTGGGTTGTTTCACTGTTATTAGAAAACATAAAAGTTAATGAGAAAAGTCCAGACACTCAACATACAGGAGCCAAGGCCCTGAAAATGCAACAATGTGTATCACTTTACTAATCACTCCAGGACCATTAAGCTTTGTCTGTTTTGTTTCAGGTCCTGCAATGTCAGAATACATCTACCTTGGTTAACTTGGGTTTTTTGTTTTTTTTTTTCTCCTAATCTCTTCCCCATCCCATTGGAAGGGAGGGGGAGAGTGAGTAAAGGCCTGTGCGGTGCTAAGCTGCCTGCTCACTGTAGTAGGAGAGCATTTTTTCACTCTATTTTGCATATTTTAATAAAAGAGTATGTTTATTCAGAAAAACATCCTTGTACTTTTTAAGTTTTAAACAAACAACAACAAAAAATCAAAACTGAATTTATAGAGAGCCACTGCAGACAGTTGTAAATGTTACTCTAGTCCTGGTGCCAAAATCCTGTGACAAATCTAATTAGCTCAATAAGCATTCAACTGAGTCCACTCTGCAAAACCATGCACACACAAAAAAAACCAACAGCTCAAGCCAAGCACTGCAACTTTAATTGAAGCAATTTGTTCTGATGAGCAAATCTGGTTTTTTTTTCAGCTCTTCTTTTATATTTAAGTTATAACTTTCTACAGGAGATAATTAAGGCTGAAGTAGTTCTCAAACTCATTGACAGTATAGTTATGCTTTTTCCCAACTTCCAACCCCTTCTGCTTTTGTTTTCACTGAATGGTTTAATGGTTTGGGTTGAAAGGACCTTCAAGATCATCTGCCTATGCAGTTCCAACCCCCTGCTGCAGGCAGGGCTGCCTCAGGCCCCATCCAACCTGGCCTTGAATGCCTCCAGGGATGGGGCACCCATGGCTTCCCTGGGCAGCCTGAGCCAGCACCTCACTGCTCTCTGAGGTGTTATATGGAAGAGATATTTAGTCCTCTGGAAAGCTCCCCATGAAGTGAACAGCAGCACTGCAGATTTCTTCCATGAGTTGTTATCCTCCTTACAACAAATACATCATAACCTTTCCCATCCCAGCTGGAGATCTGGTAAAACTAAAGCAAGCACTGCTTATCATATAAATGTAATTAAGGCACTGACTTTAAATTCTAGGGTTTCCCAATACTGTAAACTATACTGTAACAAAAAAAAAATAAAGATGATGATAGCGTAAGGAGACAATTTCAAAGGTACAACTTTGTGAGTTAGATTATCTCACAAAGAGTACTTTGTCTCTACTGTCTATCCAACAACTATGCACAACTCATCAGTTTCAGAAAACCAAAGGGATTGATACATTAATTTCATAGCAAAGATTAATTACCTTAATTACATCTGCCAGCCACTTCAAGGATGCTTCAAGTCTCATGCTCTACACTACATTTAATTATTTCCTGCTTCCACCTAGAAAAGCTTTAACTGGCCAAAGACCATCTTGTGAGGAAGAATTTTAACTCTAGCAGATGATTCGCGACCTGCAATCTAAATCCCTTTTATTTCAAGCAGAAGTCATGATGTGCAGCATCCATATAATCTTTCCTCATCTGTTCTGCCTCCTTCAAAAACCTGATAAATTTCACTGTCCAAACTGTAATGTAACTCTGCACTCCTTACACTAACTCTCTAACCCTCAACTTGAAACTACAAGAATTTCTCCTAATTTGCTTTCCTTATTTGCATCTACACAGGCATTTGGAGTAAAGTTCTGCATGACTTAAAAGAACAAGTTGCTTGACTGGTTGCATCCATACCATCCACTTCAGGAGAGCTAAAAGGTGACTCACTTCTGTCACAAGGTACCTGTGAGTACCACTAAGATGACTGGATTCAACAATGGGCCCCAGCCTACAGTTAACATGACAGCACAGACATACTTGTGCGGTTCTCATTTGCTACGAGATCACAAAACCGAAGTAATTACAAGTCTATATATTCATTTTTATACGCAAATATAGTAGACACTTTTAAAATATAAAATCCAACTCCAGTAAGAGAAATATGAGAAAGTAAGGAGAAAAAGAGAAAGAAAAAACGAAAGTGGATATGTGGATGCATGTGCAGAACCCCTAGCAAGAAGGCAAGTGAGAACAAATGGGTCTAAAAATCATTCTTCATTTAGTAACAAGCTTATGAAAGCCTGTAGGAAATATTTTACCTATACTGTTCCAAAGAAAGTAACATCTAGAGAGTAATATCACCTCTATACTACGCAAATCAAGTAGGTATTTAATTAGTATGACATCAGGTGAACACGCCCAAAGTAATTCAGACACCCTCTGTGAAAAGTGTGGGTGGCAGGATAGAGATCACTCCAACAGATAACATGACAATCCCCTCAAATGCTACGCACAGATGTTTACTGAGCAACCAGCAAAAGAATGCCGATACTGCCACACCACAAAAGTTCTAGGCTGTCATCAGCTGGCACAGCATCATACACAACATACAGCTGCCACAGCATAGCAGGAACTCTCCTACAAAGTATCACGGAGCCCATATAATTTCTCAAAAGCAAATGGTGCCCATACAAAAACCATTATTATTCTCTTCACTGCACTTCTAATAGTTTGGGTCTCCGATGGCAGAATGAAGTCAGAAAGCATATGAAGTTTTAAGTTAAAAAGCACAGGTCAACAAAAAAAATTGCAGGGTTCCATTATTCAGTACTTTACTGCACTTTATGTCAAGGTTGGGAGGCAAATAAAAATAGAATTAAGTTCTCCCTTCTGGGTGACATTTTCATTCTCGCTCTTCCTCGCTTTCAGGAGATACGTTTTTTTTTTGTTTTTTGGGTTTTTTTTAATGCTTTGTGGGGGGCAGGTATTTATTAAAAAGAAAACCTCAGCTGCTATGTTTTATTTATTTCCCTCTGTACTCAGCCCTGGTGAGGCCCCACCTCAAGTACTGTGTCCAGTTTTGGGCCCCTCACTGCAAGAAAAACATTGAGGCCCTGGAGCGTGTTCAGAGGAGGGCGACGAAGCTGGTGAAGGGTCTGGAAGCACAGGCCTTATGAGGAGCGGCTGAGGGAGCTGGGGTTGTTCAGTCTGGAGAAGAGGAGGCTCTGGGGAGACCTTATCGTTCTCTATAACTACCTGAAGGGAGGTTGTAGTGAGCTGGGGGTCAGTCTCTTCTTTCTTGTAACTAGCGACAGGACAAGGGGGAATGGCCTCAAGTTGCGCCAGGGGAGATTCAGGCTGGACATTAGGAAATACTACTTTTCTGAAAGAGTGGTCAGGCACTGGAGTGGGCTGCCCCATTCCAGTGGTGGTTGAGTCACCATCCCTGGAGGTGTTCAAGAAACGTTTAGATGTAGTGTTGAGAGACATGGTTTAGTGGGGTTATTGGTGGTAGGTGGATGGTTGGACTGTATGATCTTGTAGGTCTTTTCCTACCTAGCTAATTCTATGATTCTATGATTTGTAATTCATTAGAATGACATAGTTACAAATAGAACAAATAAAGCACTCATCTCTCATTAAATACACCCTTCCATACAACTATGCAACTGATCTGATTTCCTCAGTTTTTCTTCTCCTTACACTCTCAGGCATGTGTTCAATGTCAGTTCTCACTCCTGGATGTCTGCAAGGTTATTACAAACATAATCTAAGTCCTCAGCTGTTGCACAAAATCTCTTCTTTGCAGGTATCAAACAAGCATGTTTCACCACCTCTATTAGGTACATGAGAAAATAACCAGTAGAAAACTAGTAGAAACACAAACCAGGACTTCTGTGACACCTAACCTTGTCCCTACATTTTAGAAATAAGGCAGCTAATACTGTTGCCTTACTGTAGAAACCGACAGATTCCCAGGTGAGCCTCTTAACAGTTCACACTTAGATTTCATCAATTCTATCTGGACTCTAAGAGTAAAGTGGGGTTCTTTTAACTTATTATTTCAAATAAATGTCCTCCCAGTGTCACGTGAACTTCACTTTTGCTGATTTCACAAGGACGCGATGGAATGAAAAAGAAATAAGGTCACTAATGAAAGAACTTCTAGAATCTGCCTCAGTTCTTTGCTTAAGCACTGGCTCTTTAATGTCACCCAAAACAAAGAGATGATTAAGTGTCTTGTCACCCAAGCTCTAGTCACAAAAAAGGCAGATAAGTTAGGTGAGAAGGTACTAGTATAAATACACTGAATACATGATAGGGCTAATGTTACTGAATTTAAACGGCACTAATTTGTGCTAGAGAATTCATACTGTTTCTGTTACCACCACTTACAGCAAGAGAACGCAAAACTTGCAAGGAGTCTAGCTACCTCAAAACATATTGTATTTAGGAAGTTTAGAATACCTTCTTAAGAAAAAAATATTGTGCACAAAATCAAGCTGTGCAAGAAAGCAATGGTTGTTGATCTACGTTGTTTGCAGAAACAGCATGTCTGCTGCGATTTGTCAAAACTTATTTTTCAGTTAACACATTAAGCAATAGTGAGGTTTTGTTACTTTTGCCAGGTTCTTGAACAACCGTTAGGCTTCCTTCTCCTCAGTATAGACCAGCGTTAATAGTTTCATACAAAATTAATCTGATCCCCACCACCGGCTCGCTGTAATTAGACAGGCCAAATGATAATCCCCATGAGAAGCCACAGTTAATTAAATATATATTATCTTTTAGCCACAATACAATAATCACCAGGTGCTTTTATATATATACACTTGAAAACAATAAAAATATAATTCCATATTCTTTATATGCAGATTTAAGAGCTTTTTAATCATAGGAAGTGATGGATGCCAGAAGGTGAGAGTGCAGAGATGGTGAGAAAAATCCACTTTAGTAACATCTCATAGGAAAACCAACGTTTGTCCTTGTTTTGATGCTTTGCCAGTTTTGACATACAAAGGCCTTGCAGCATGCACAGGCATCTTTGGTTCCAAACTGATACTAACCTTAAGGCATAGTCCCACATGGCACTTGGTGCACACCTTCACAAGCTAAAGGCAGTTAAAAGTTCCTCATAAAATCCTCTCCATTCTTGGTTCCAAATCCAAGGAGTTAAATCTTAAGAAGTTAAGAAGCTACATAAAGCTGTACTTTGTTTCAGGAAAGAGGTGAACTTCATTGTATTATTCGTGAGAGAAAAAAAGCCTTTCTGTGTTGAAGACTTCTCACCAATCTAAATTAAATGCAATTGGCTGTGAGGATGAATCTTATATTCAACTTAACAGAATACAAATCTATTTAAAGTACTGTTTTACAATTCACAAAAACGAGAGATTTCCAAACTACTACTGATTTTACTTATTGAAGTTATGATAATATGACCTTGATTTAATGTTACCTAATTAGAAACACAAAATTAGGCCAGATACATAACCAGTATGCCTTCTTGACTATAGTTTTCATTAAGTAGCAATATATTTCTGCCAGTAGGCTGCAATTACAAATAAAACACTTAGACAACTGCTCAATATTCTTAGTGGCTAGCTGGTCTTCTCATCAGCCTAGTTAGATTTCCTTGACTTAATCTTAGTTTTTAATCATGTCCCAGGGTAATATTTGACTTCATCAAAAGGGAAAGGGCAAAATAAATTTAAAAACAGAATTCTCTAGCAGCCTTTTGTTTCCATTGTCCCAATTTCCCCTACTAGAAATGACTGAAGCAATTACTCACGACAATTTATTTAAAGAGCTTTCTGACAATCCCTCTTTGGAAGCAAACCAGTAAGTATTGACAATATACACAAATCACTACTCTGAAGTGCTAACAAATAAGGGATTTGTCTGCCACAGGTAGAACAATTACTTTATAACATTTTTATTGTATTTCACATAGGTAATGAAAACACCAAACATATCTCAGAATAAAACCAATAATCTTACTTTCACACTTGCAGACTTCTGACTGAGAATTAGCAACTAGTGCATATGAGCACCTCTTTCTCTGAAAGAAAGTAAGCTCTAAAGTTCTTAGCACTAACCACCTAAGCTACACGTTTACTTGTCTCTGCATTTTGTACTGCTGAGTGACCAGGACAGCAAGGCTGATCTGGTTCTTCCAACAAGGGTACTGAAGAGATTTAGAGGTGCCTACCAAAGAAGCTTTATAAAACAACCTTCATTTCAGTTTCCCTATGAGCACCTCTCATGGTTGCTAATGTTTTCCCCAAACACATCTGATCCCAGAGGAAAGCAAGTGCTTCTTTCCTAGGACATAGAAGCTGTGGTGCCCCATCCCCAGAGATGCTCAAGACCAGGTTGGATGGGGCCCTGGGCAGCCTGAGCTGATGGGGGGCAGCCCTGCCCATGGCAGGGGTTGGGGCTGGGTGGGCTTTAAGGTCCCTTCAAACCCAAACCATTCTAGGATTCTATGATAAGCACCTTTACTCAAGTATTGTGGCACTGTCTCAGAAACTCCCTTCTACTTCAGCAAGGCCAGAATGGCTGCAGCAGGGTCACAGTGGTCCAAAGGCTGCTCATAGTACAGTTCTGATAAGACATCTTCAGAGTCTGAATTGGTGGGCCTTGAATATTTTGACGGGGCTGAGGGCCCATTGTCCTCATCCAGTGTACTTTCAGGACTCCCATCCAACAATACACACTGCTACACGTGGCAAAAAGTACAGAATTCTCACCCTCCCAACTCCTTACGTTTAACATAAAAGGCAAATTATTTTTAGAAACAGAAGCCAGAACACAGCATTCCCCATCTTTCCCATATGAACACAAAGAGAATCAAGAGTAATCAATCATGTCAACATACAAAATGCCATCTTCAGCTGTTGGCTTGTTTTTAAAAGAAAGCACCCCTAGCCCATATTATATCAGGCCACTTTTTATGAAAGCACCTCAGATAAATTGCAAGAGTACATTTTTCATTAGGTCTTTCCAAGATTGAGGCAATCAGATATGCAATTTCTGACTTCCTCTTTGGACAGTGCTGGATTATCACATACAAAGACAGTTATTTTGGACTTGTATGAAAGCAGAATGTAGGTATCTCTAGGCAAGAGTGAGGCTGGACAAAGTAGCCTCTTACTAATACTTTCATGCTTTGGGATTTAGACATCTTAATTCCAAGTAATTCCTACACTATGTGACCATGATGGTTATTATGGTGCACTTCTAGGCTTCTTTTGAACATTCCATCACTATTTGCACCATTGAGAACAATGCTTTGAAAAAGAACTACTGAACCTGATCTTCACCTTGCCTCATCAGCATTATGTTCACAAAGAGAAAGGGCTCTGAGGCACAAATGAGACATCTAGAGAACCCAAGCATCTCCAAGACCAGAGACTGAGAGAAGACAAACTAAACAGGAAAATAAAGAACTTCCTAATGACATTGGCACAGCATTTGTTTTCTCATACTTATTTGGTCCTATTTGAAACTCAATAATACTCCTCAGTAAATACATGTGCCATGCTGAAATGCAGGTTTCTACGTTTTTTGAGTGCTCTTAGGAATTAAAAAAAAACCACCAACTTCAGGAAGGAACAAAAAAATGTAGCAATTACACTAACCGTAAATTTCAGCTGTAGCATATTTATCTACAACAGTCTTATTGCACTGCTGCATGTGCCATGGCCCAGAAAGTAGAAGGATAAAACCTCCTCCTGAAGCATGTTCTCCCTCAGAACTGTCTCATGTAGCATGGAATATCTGTATCACAAGAAGCTTCAGCAATACCATCATTTGTCTGCCAGATGTGTGTATATGACAGGATAAGCTGACACATACAGCTACAATGAACAACACATCACCAATTTAAAGCTGACTGCAAACAATGCATCATATTAAGTCATTCATCCCTTAAGCAGCCACACCCAGCACTGTTTAAGGAGACACCTTCAACATCTATGAGGTATAGTTACAGCGTAACAAGGATAGCCTATATTGTTCAGGTTTGTGAGATGAGACAACCCTTTTACACCTCACCACTGAAAGCTTGACAACAACGGCAGTTTTAACACAAGGAACGCATCACTCCTGACACATAAAAGATTTTACAACCCACCTTCAAATTCTAACAGTTTCATACCTCAGAGCGATGTCAAGTTCACCACAATGGCCGTAGAGCAGCTCTCCGAACTTCTCATGCAAAATTATTTAATCATTTTCAGAAAAATCTGTTAACTGGATGTGTTTTGTTTTCTTTTTCATATCTCCCACAGTCTACCCTTTGTCTTTTCCTACAGCAGCAGTAAGAACCCACAGCACTGGCAACATTAGGAGTTCTCTCTAGTTCTATTTAACTTCAGGTGGCAACATGAGGGATGGGTATTTCACAACAGGCATGGATAAACGTGCATAGTTTATACTATCATTGGTTCTATACAAGTATCACTCTACTGCTTTACTTGCTAAGAACTCTAACTTATTTGAGACCTATGCAAGATTTATTCACAAGTCAAGTAAGGAATTGAGACCAACTTCCTTAAATTGTTCCATCATCTTTCTCCACTCCAGGAAGTAACCCAATTTAACAGAGGGCTTTGATCTAATGACTGATGCCTGGAAGCTAGAGATGATGCACGAGCAGTATACAAGTAGAAATAACTGAATACTAAGCACAATAGCGCCCACTCTTTCTTCCCATGTGCACGACATCCACAAATATATGCTCTCAGTTATAGACAAATTCACCTTGACAGCAGACATTTCTGTACTGCAGTCAGGCTGCAACATATGCCTCAGAGACACCTCAACCAACTTTAAACTCGTCAGGGTTCATATGCAAATAACAGCGGTGACAGTACTAAAAAATATACCAAGGAAGCTGGAAAAATACTGGAGGGTTAGGGTGTTAACCCATCAGCAGAGGATTAAACAGGATGACGGAGATAGTTGCTGCCCCCAGGTGACAGCCCCACCTCTGTAGCATAGGCTCTCTCTTCCAGCAGTGTCAGTGGAATGGAAATCTACAGATGGACAAACCCAGTTTATAGTCCTGCATGTTAAGGTTGACAAGGTACAAAGATTCACCTGCCATTCAGCCATCAAAGGTAGAAAAAAAGATGTGACAGGGACAAAAAACAGTAGCACCTGAGTTACCATCCCACTTAAGCCATCATTAAACATGCTTCAAGATCTTGGGATCACAATGCCATAAATTTCACCACTCCTACCACTAGCGGTGGTATTCAAACTTCAGCCATCCCTGCAACTAGTACTCTTACACTCCAGCGTGACATCAGTTTACTAGGACAATACACAGCAACAGCCAATTGAGAGAGAATTTTGAGTCTAAAGACACCATCACAGAAAGTGAAATACAGTCCTCACAGGGACATGTGATGTGTGTCCCTAAGCAGACTGACAGCACGTGATCAGCTCAATTCTCTCTCTTTTTTTTTTTTTTTCCTCTTAATGGTCTGGTACCTAAGCTACAGTAAAAATGTCAATTCCAAAGCAATATAGTGCTTGCCAACATGATTTCTCTAGCCCAGGGCAAACCCAACTGAATTATGCCATGAATTGAAGGAACAATATTCACCCATATGCCCAAGAAAAAGCAGGAAAACGTGTAACCAAATCTGAAATTCTGCTTCTAGACTAAGTGTTAGCTTACACAAATATCAATCAAGACTTGATACCAAGTACTTACTGTTCTTCAGAATAGATAAATGCTGCTGCCTGCTAGTCACACATCACCTACTAGTGGCAACGGTAACATCTTCAGACTTCTGTTCTAATTCTGGCACAGTGATCACAATTTCTTACCACTGGAAACACTCTGCCATTGCTGAGTTGAGCTGGATAAACTTTTGACCTATATCAGAGTAGTAGCTGCATCCTGCAAAGCAGTCTTGCAAGAAGAGAATGAACTGCCAATGCCTGTCAAACTGAGTTCCCCTGTCAATTCTGAGAGAGAGCTCAGATGCGTCACACAAGTCATTGGAGGTCACCGTGGTCTAAGTGAGAAGGAAGGACAAAATGGCCTTGGGAGATCAAACTACAGGTCCTAAATCTGACACTATCATTCAGATCACCCCCTAAAGATTACAGTAACTTGTGAATAAAGCTGATCTGAGGAGCGTCGACTCACCCCCAGATTCAGCATGGAACTCTTGTGTAACTCTTGAGCAGCTCACCTGAATTTCCAGACATCAGTCTCTCACTGCTGTGGGAAGATGTTTCAGTAAAACTTGTTATGCTATTTTGCAATCAGTTGTCCTTCTTTAATGAACCTCTAACAAGCTAACAAGGCTAATGTACTGAATTCCTAAAGTTGCAATACCTCGAAATATAAATTATGCTTCTATTCTAATAAGCATTTTACTACTACATATTTCGGACTGGTGAGGTGCCTGTGGCACAAGTAAAGACAAGTCATTTGAAATTTAATCAAGAGTCCTGCAAATACTGTAATATCAAGAACACATATCAGGCACATCAGGTTTCTGACACTGCTTCTAGAAGGGAAGAAGTGTTTTGAGGCTACTACATTCAAGAGCTATAGGCAAGAAAAATGAGCAGATGGGGAATGGGAGCATTAGCAGATCACCTGGTAATTCATTACTACTAAAATTTCATCATACACCGAAGATGGAAACAAGATGGAAGGAGAAAAACATACATCTTTCATTTTGTCTATGGAAAGAAAAGAAAAATAAACAAGGTCTCCTAATTATCTTATCATCACGAATGACCAAGGCATTTGGACATTAACAAAACTGTCTAATAATAAACAACAGATAATAATAATAATAAACAACAGATCAGATCAGGAGGCTGTGGAGTCCCCATTATGTAAGTCACTTAATGATAGGTTAACCAGATGCCCAATATAAGCAGCAGTGACCCCAATCTAGGGGAAAGGGAAAAATGAACTAGATGATCTCTAGAAGATTCTCCTAATCCTATTCTAGGAAGTGCGGACAAGCACATACAAGTGCGCTGCTAATGCAAATGAATATAGACAATTCGTTTAGCAAAGTTTACCAAAGGGAGTCTTCCCAGGAAACCACAAACTTACCTGGAATGTATCCTAGACCCATATACCTACAGTTCCAAAAACAGCCCTCCACAACCAATCGTTTTCCCACAGACCCACAAAGCTCTTGGTTCAGCAGAGCTGAAAAATTTTCTGGGTAAGCGATACACCAAGCAAAAGATCTAGCAAGTGGGCCTAGAGCTAAACACCAAAAAAAGACAATTGTAGACATCAGGTAGATTAGAAACTACAGCCAGAGGCAGCAGCTCATCACACTATGCAAAAACAGCAGCAGTACTTCACTCTGTGATGGGCTGTGAAGCACCCGCTTGGGCAGAATATCACTCAGACACGCCCCATAGACCATGATCAATTGAACATTTCAAAACCTGCTGAATACAATACTTAGTTATGCTCCCAAGAAGGAATCATTTTTTCAGAATCTTAGATTCACCTTTCCTATTTAGCGTGGCTCATTCTTTTTTCATTTATGTCATGTGGTGTTTTGATTTTTAATACTAGCAACCAAAATTTGATCCCAGAGTATTTTTCTCCTACACTAAGAAACAGCACCAGATTTGGGAAATGGGCTTTGGCATTGGTATTTATCAATTCACACAAAGGGAAAGTGTGATACATTCATATTTTACATACGATTTTTTTTAAAAGACAAACTTATATTTATCATTTTCCACAAAGAACAAATAGTATACATGTCTATACATAACCCCATAGCAACCTTTTCAGGCTACTCTGGGTGTGGGTATATCTTCAAGTATAAAATACACAAACTGAAGGTGAAACCTCTCCAGGACTGCCTATGAAGACAAAGGAAACCTACATCAAGTACAATGATAGATGCTGACAGTGACCAGTTTCAGAGATTTAAAAAAAAAAAAAATTACTCATTTATACTGCTAATGTATCCTGTTCACCTGACTACTGAAAACACAATAGGACTAGTACACTGACTTAATGACAAATGGTGGTTTCATAATCAGGGTGGAGCATGAAAGCCACTATAAAGGTAGTTCCAATCCGAGACTCTCACACGCGCTGGATACATTTGAAGGCTCTGTATTTTGAGTGAGGTAAGCATGAACTAAATATATTGAGTGTTTCAAATATTTTCATCTCATTTCATTTTTTATTCCTATGAGAATTAGGTCAGTTTACAGAAGTCTTCATCTAGGTTAAGTATTGATTATATACTCAGTAAACTAATGAACTGTGTGTGCGAGCTGTATTTCAAAGAAACATTCTGTGCATAAGATGATTATTGTCAGTTTTGTTTCCAGTTATTCTTCAAGACAACACCTAGGAAACATGGAACATTTACTCAATGACAACCTTCTGAAATACTTTACTCAATATGCTTTAATGGAGGGCAGCACTAGTGCACTGTCCATTGCTGGGCTGAAAAATCTGCTCCAGAATCAATTTTCACAGTACTTGAAGGTAAGTCTCACTTGTTTTATTCACCATACTTCCTATAAAATGGATAGGAAAAAGGAGATAAAGGCAATGATACTGCAAGGCAGATTCTGTGCTCAAATGGTTTTATCAACTCCATAAATAATCCTTAAAGATTAGTTTATGAAATTTTACTCACATTAATGAACATTAGGGAGAAAACAGATAACTGAGTAGGGAGTTTATAACAAAGTCCTATGAAATTAAATGCAAAAAATATAATAAATTATTTATGTAATTCAAATTTCACCTAGAATACTGCACCTGAGTTTTATAAAATAATTTTATTTCAATCAAAACAATGCATTTTCAATCTAGAAAATACACAGAACACTTATAAATCAGTACAGCAAGTTTAATAGTAAGAGGCACGGACCAGTTTCTATGTAATCTAATTCTCCATCATTCAAAAATAAGAGAAGATTTGTCACTTCTGAAAGATGCCAAGAAGAAAAAAAGATATCACCAAGCTAGAGATAAATATCTATTTCCTGAGGCTGAGAAAAAAAAAAAACTCCAACTTCTCTACGTAAGATCTTTCCTAAACTAGATTAGAACTCAATTTTGATTCTTTTGCCAGGCAAGTCCTTAAATACTGGTTTTTGGATTGCAAGACAAGACATGGGCACTTTTTGTTGGAGATCTGAAAGAACTTGTACACCAATGGAAAATTCAGTATTTTAAGAACTACAGGAATACAGTTTAGTTATTTCACTAAGATGAAGAAGAAAAGAAAAAGTCACCTAATAAAACATATGAAGTTGTCTCCCCCTGTAAAACCATCTGTCAGAAATTAATTACTAAAACTTACAGGAAATGTGATAGTAAATTCAGAAAGATAATGCTTTTTATATTAGCTGCAGGCAGTTTTGGTGGCAGGACCCATTTCCACAGATTTGTGGAATAGAAGTGTTCAGAAAAAAATACAGATGTTGTCCATCTGGATATCAGACGTTTTCAACCACCCACTCTATATGCAGAAATATATGGCACCATAATAAATCAACAAAATAGCAGGACACGACAGTACAAAACACACAAAAAAAGTATGAAGAAAACATTTTAAAGACAATTTATATTCAAAACTATTTTTATACTATTTCATTAGCCTGAACTGCGACGTTAGCAGAATACTCACTGCATCAGGATGCCACATGAATTAAAGAACCTTATAGCATAAACCAGATTTATTCTATTAACAAGAATTTTCTAACACAGTATTCCTAGTAAAGAGGAGAAAAGGGGAAGGAAATGGACCCTCAGGCCCAGGTCCACAGCCGACTGAAACATGTTCTCAAATAGTGTTATGTTGGTCCTGGACTAGTATCTAATAAAGCAGTAGGTGGTATACATATTTAATGACGACTACATGTACATTGAAGCTGCTGCACTTGCTGTGTTACCTACATTTTGTAATGTAATCCAAACAAAACTTAGAAGACTGAGGTAACCTGAGTAATACTTGCAGTTGGGTGATGACAGACGCACCGGCTTTTTCACGTGTTGCATGTGAATGTCTTTGTAGTACAAAATATGTCTGAGTATTCAGGTTGTATTCACATATTGAGGTGTCAAGTTAAAAGCAAACAACAGCTCATCGTTCTCAAATAGTTACTGTAGCTTTGTTAACGTTTTTGGATGGCATTAGCAGGCACTGCAGTTCTAGTTTAACCAGTAAAACTGGTAAACACATCACCAGTAACATCTTCAAGCAACACTGTTACTGACTGCTTCACTTCTTGGTAATAATCCTCACTAGAATACATTTGTGGCAATTCATTCTTTTTTCCCCTCTTCTACAAAAACAGGATTCATTCTCACTTGACAACGTAATTAAGTTACTGGACAAAAATAATGATGGAAGTATCAGCTTCGATGAGTTTGTGATGCTTATAAAAAAGATTACAGGACAATAAAGCACCTGCCAGAATGAGCATCATTCCTTTGAGGGAGAAGAACATGGTATTCATAGACAGTACGCATGCACTTAAATCCACAGATTTCCTTGCTGTAATTTCAAAAAGTACAAAATAAAGATTTATATGACATAACAGATTAAGCTTTGTATTGTGTTCCCTCTTGGCTAAGCACAGTTTCCAACAAAACTGCCTCGAAATTAGTTCAGAGCTACTTGTCTTTATTTTATGCTACTAAAATGCTATTTGAGAAAATGTCATCACATAAGATGACATTTTGAAATGCTCAGAAGTTCAATCTTTTTAAAAAAAACAAGGCATTTATTTTTAATAACAGTATAAAATTACTAGGATAACTATGATGACTACAGTATTTCACCTTAGTTTCAAGTTATAGATACAGAAATGCATTTTCCCTGTTAAAAGTTTTGTAAGTGAGAATGCATACATGCATACAGGAGCTGAGTGCTTGCTGCTGCAAATTAAAACATCCATTACAACTTTTTTTGCAGTTTTAACTTCTCCATTTCACAATTCCCTTGTCACATTTGTATTTCTCTGAGTAATTCCTGGGGATTATCATTTACTTTAATAAAGGAAATGAATGAAGAAGAGAAAGGAAGAGAAGGAACTTTGATGAAAACTAATTTAGAGGATGAGGCGCTAATCATACTATAGAACTCAGAATTTTGGACTGAATTTTAATATCAATATATTCCATCATCCTGATAGAGCCATTAGGTCCAAGTCTTAAGGGCTTAAAGTTACTTAAGGACTTTAAGAATCAACATAGTAAAGCAGATCGAGTGACAAAGACCACATACAAGTGATCCCTGTACTTGGATTTCCTCCCTAAAAATGTGGAATCAAGTGCTGCACCACAGCTTCATGTATAGCAGCCTCAAAAGTTACAATACTTAAACATGACAGGAATGTTCAGCGAGGTTCCTGGGCCATACCTTTACACAAACCCTTCAACTGTTAAATTGTGTTACGTTTTTTAGAAGAAAAAAAAGTAAATCATAGTACTTCATATTTTTTCTCATTTATTAAAAAAATCATTGTTCTAAATTAACAATATACTTCAATTTCAAAACAAAATGTACCACATACACATTTATGTGCTAAGCAACATTACCTACTTCACACAAATAACATAATATAATTTAAGATATGCCTTTGTAAAACATGTGGGACACAGATTCCAAACTAAACATGTTCCTTTTCACATGTTAGAAAACATTTGGTATTTTAAAGTTCAATCAGGTTATGAACATCCCGAGTAAGAAAAGCAGGCATCAGTTCACAAACGTGTTATAAGAGTGTCACCTGCTGGCAAAGTCGGTTTCTGCACAATTTCTTAACTTCATAAAACACAGACTACATGCAATACTTCAAGTTTCACAAGGCTACAAAAGATGTGACAGGTCATGAAGAACCGTGGTCACAACAAAACTTAAACTAATAAGAATCCTTTCTGGAACAGTGTTGCTGTTTTGTTTGTTTGTTTGCTAGAATGGTACTAGACGCAGCTGAAATCAAATTGACGAGCCTTTTCATTATGTTCTTTACCAAAAAAAGCAAATCTAAGCTTAACAGTAGAGGAAGTGAACAGAAAAGACAAACAGAAAAGACTTTGAATTGTTCAGGAGACTGGTAGGGAGGGTCCCTTGGGATTCGGTCCTGGAGAGTAAAGGGGTCCAGGAAGGCTGGTTGCTCCTCAAGAAGGAAGTCCTGAAGGTGCAGGAACAGGCTGTCCCCCTGAGCCACAAGATGAGCTGGCGGGGAAGGAGACCGGCGTGAATGAACAGGGAGCTTTTCCTGAGGCTCCAGGAGAAAAAGAGAATCTACCTCCAGTGGAAGAAGGGACAGGCAACTCGGGGAGAGTACAAAGGGGTTGGCAGGATGTGCAGGGAGAAAATTAGAAAGGCAAAGGCCCAGGTCAAATTAAGCTTGGCTGCTGGGATTAAAGGGAACAAGAAACTCTTTTACAAATACATTAACAGTAAGAGGAGGACCAAGGAGAATCTCCATTCTTTACTGGACGCAGCTGGGAATGTGGCCACTGAGGACAATGAAAAGGCTGAGGTTCTCAATGCCTTTTTTACGTCTGTCTTTAAAAGCCAGACCAGTTGTTCTCAGAGCACACTACTCTCTGACCTGGAAGTCTCAGATGGGGAGCGAAATAAACCCCCCATGATTCAGGAGGAAACTGTCAGAGACCTACTACTCCACCTGGACTGCCACAAGTCCATGGGGCCAGACAAGAGAGTACTGAGGGAGCTGGCGGAGGAGATAGCCAAGCCACTTTCCATCATCTATCGGCGTTCCTGGTCAACTGGAGAGGTCCCAGAAGACTGGAAACTTGCCAATGTGACTCCCATCTACAAGAAGGGTCATAAGGAGGATCCAGGGAACTACAGGCCTGTCAGCCTGACCTCGGTGCCAGGGAAGGTTATGGAGCAGATTGTCCTGAGGGAGATCACGCGGCATTTGCAGGACAACCAGGGGATCAGGCCCAGCCAGCATGGGTTTGTGAAGGGCAGTTCCTCCTTGACCAACCTGATCTCCTATGATCGAGTGACCCATCTGGTGGATGAGGGAAAGGCTGTTGATGTGGTCTACCTAGACTTCAGCAAAGCCTTTGACACTGTCTCCCACAGTATTCTCCTGGAGAAACTGGCAGCCCGTGGCTTGGACAGGTACACCCTTTGCTGGGTAAGGAGCTGGCTGGAGGGCCGGGCCCAGAGAGTGGTGGTGAATGGAGTTAAATCCAGCTGGCACCTGGTCACAAGCGGTGTTCCCCAGGGGTCAGTGCTAAGGCCTGTCTTCTTCAATATCTTTATTGATGACCTGGATGAGGGCATTGAGAGCACCCTCAGTAAGTTTGCAGACGACACCAAGCTGGCAGGAAGTGTCGATCTGCCTGGGGGTAGAGAGGCCCTACAGAGAGATCCGGACAGGCTGGATCT
This sequence comes from Numida meleagris, assembly GCF_002078875.1. NCBI lineage: Eukaryota > Metazoa > Chordata > Aves > Galliformes > Numididae > Numida > Numida meleagris. Next base: position 119,295,563 of record NC_034409.1, on the reverse strand, counting down.
CTGGGCTGAAGCCAACGGGATGAGGTTTAACAAGACCAAGTGCCGGGTCCGACACTTTGGCCACAACAACCCCAGGCAATGCTACAGGCTTGGGGCAGAGTGGCTGGAAGGTTGTGCAGAGGAAATGGACCTGGGGGTACTGGTCGATGCTCAGCTGAGCATGAGCCAGCAGTGTGCCCAGGTGGCCAAGAAGGCCAATGGCATCCTGGCTTGTATCAGAAATAGTGTCGCCAGTAGGAGTAGGGAAGCCATTCTCCCTCTGTACTCAGCCCTGGTGAGGCCCCACCTCAAATACTGTGTCCAGTTTTGGGCCCCTCACTGCAAAAAAGACATTGAGGCCCTAGAGCGTGTTCAGAGGAGGACGACGAAGCTGGTGAGGGGTCTGGAGCACAGGCCTTATGAGGAGCGGCTGAGGGAGCTGGGATTGTTCAGTCTGGAGAAGAGGAGGCTCTGGGGAGACCTTATTGCTCTCTATAACTACCTGAAGGGAGGCTGTAGTGAGCTGGGGGTCAGCCTCTTCTCTCTTGTAACTAGTGACAGGACAAGGGGGAATGGCTTCAAGTTGTGCCAGGGGAGATTTAGGCTGGACATTAGGAAACACTACTTTTCTGAAAGAGTGGTCAGGCACTGGAATGGGCTGCCCCATTCCAGTGGTGGTTGAGTCACCATCCCTGGAGGTGTTCAAGAAACATTTAGATGTAGTGTTGAGAGACATGGTTTAGTGGGGTTATCAGTGGTAGGTGGATGGTTGGACTGGATGATCTTGTAGGTCTTTTCCAACCTAGCTAATTCTATGATTCTATGACAAGGGGGATGGAAAAAAATATATGTTTTGCCACGAGTGAATCAACCTCACTAGCAGTTCAGACTATACAGATTCTTCTTAAAGGAGATTATTTTAAAACCGTCATTTGCAACAGAAAACTCAGACTAAGCACTACTCTCCATGCATTGTTTTTCTGAGCAGTTATCTTCCCAGCAGAGAGCTGTAATAATTTACCAATTGTTATTATCCAAAGGGCTGGAAAACAGAACAGAAAGCTTAAGAAAATGTAATGGGAACATAACCTGAAAATAATCAGTCAAGATGATGATCACAAATGTCAGGGATTGAACAATGATCATATATCTGTCTCATCTACCTCAGTAAAATCAAACCTATGCTTAAAAAGAGAAAAAAAATGAACCAAAAACCTTAACATGGTATCCAATGCAAAAGGCATGGTTGGGTGGAAACAGGTAAAAACTGCACTAAAGATCGTTATTTTTTTTACATAAGACTACACATCTTTTGTTCATGCCTATTTGAAAATATTGAACAAACAACTTCAAATCTCTCCAACAGAATTTATAACCCACAGTCTATCAATGTTTTCAAATTCTAGGTAGCAATTCCTAGAAGTTTTCATCACATCTAATATTCAGCTTTTTTTTTCCCCCTCCTGAATTAAAAAAAAAATTTTGGCTGCATTTCACATTAAGCCATTAGTTTCCTCTTTTTGTTTTATATGCAGAGACTATCATTTTTTTCCTCACCATCTGAAATCTAAAACACCTGTAGTCACTTACATGCCAAGATAATTAATAAGAATATCTCCCCAAACAGGTAATACAGGGTTTCCCTCCTATATCAGGTTTTACTTGGGTGATTTTGCAAAACCCAGGTCAAGTAATATTGTTGTAATGAGTCAATAGAGCAATAAATAGATGAGCAGCTGAAATGAAGCAGATATTCAGCATTTCATGCAACGCTGCATTTGCATGTTCAGTTCTGTGTTCCATTACTGGTCAAAACAGAACAAGTCAATTGCCTCATCACACCAAAACCTTTTACAACACTCAGGTTTTTTCCTAATACAATGCTCCTCTATAGGACGACAACTTGTGCTGCTGTTACTGAGAGACAGAGTTAACAATAATCATTTCTCACAATTTCAGTCACCTATATTTCTTCTGGAAGCTTAACTCTAAGTTACTCCACAATCTCAATTTTTATTTTTAATTGAAAAAAGAAGTTCACATTTCCAAAGATGTAAAGAGAAGGGTGAAAGAGAAAAACCTGCAGAGACTAAAAAGGCAAATACTGAAGCAAAGTATCCCTTTCTTTTTTTAATACATGTACTTCAGAATAAACTATTTTGGTATGTACTGTTCTGAGTATTTGAATGCTTAGCAAGTTAGGAAGGAATGCAAGAAGATGCATGTTTTACAGTTGCCCCAGAATTCTCCTGACAAACACCATGTAACATTTTTCCTTTTAAAAATAGAAGAAAACAGAACTGCTGCCTCACCAGTGCTTCTCCTCTCTCCCTTCAGCTTCCAAAGGAGCAGGAATCAAAAAAATAATAATAAAAGATACACTGCTGTGGTTCTAAGTTAGGACTCAGCTGACACACACACTGGCATCACAACATATTATCAGTGCTGACACTGTGTTTCCAATTAATTTTCATGGATAATGAAATACCTACGTCAGTCCAGTAGTTCACAAGCCTCACTAATCTGCTGCTTCTCCAGTCATTTTTATTGATTTGTTATTACATAGAACATCTGAAGTTTTTAGCACAAGATAAAATGTTGCTGAAACAGATTGTTTAGCATTAACAGTTATTGATAGTATAAATTTCTCCCTTGAAACAATTTACAGCTGTTTCTCACCCAGAACTGAAATGTCAAAGATCAGATTAAGGTGCTGACATATGACCACCAATAATCAATTTCACAACCTTAGTGTAGCTTAGAACAAAAGAGTATCTGTTACACATACTGAAAGCATACTGTTTCCATTGTAAATAATGTATTAATCTTCTATGACATATACATTCACTCTACTATTTTCTTAATTTAATGCCTACACAATTTTCTCTATAAAATTTATACCTTGCTTGCCTCTGATTGCTAACTGCAAATCACTCAGTTCTTTACCTATGGAATGAAATTTTTGTCTGAGATATATTAACACACACTACCATTTCAGCAATGAAAGAAATTGCCAGTACCACTCCAGACATGCTTCTGTATTCCAGATTTCAGTTAATTGTTGAGCTCTGCATCTGAAATAGCTACTGCAAACAATCCCCAGAATAATGGAGGCAAATGGGCAGTTCTACCGCTTCCTCAGCAGGCTTCTGAAATACATGACCTGACTGCGTCCTGAAAAGGTATCTGGTGACCAGCTGAAATACAGTCATATGAAGTTATATAAGATGTATTTCGTATTCCTTGACTTTAGGTCCCTGAAAATTATGAGTCTACTTTGCACCAGGCAGATGGATCTCGCATCATGCAGTGAAGTGGAGGAGCATTGTTTGCATGCTGCACTTTAATAGTGAGACCTATACACCTAGTTTAGCCCACCAGCTCTCAGTCTCAAAACTTAAGCAGTACTAACCCCCTAAAAAACTGATTTTTGTTAGAATGGAATAGAAGAAACTTTCTGCAAATAGCACATTTTGCAACATATTGCTATTTATGAAATGGATCTCTTCAGTGAAGAAGCATGTCTTCTTATACCCTTCTTCAGGAAGGGTGAAGTCTCACACCAAATGAAACTCTGAAGGTCTCAAATTAACCTTCAAAAGTTCACACTGGATTATCTCTTCTACACATATGAACAACATTGACAAACAGGTAAAATATTTTTAAAAACTCTTATTTGCATGTTGCAGATGAAGTAGATGTGAAAAAAATGCATTTTATTTTCAAATCCCAATAAAACTCTTGAAGGAAGTTGATAAGCTACTGTTTCTGTATCACGAGCAATGCACTTTATTAATCACTAAAGGATCTTGCACGAAGGTACTACTTATTTTCCACACGTATTTATCTATCCTATTTCATTTTTACATACCCATCCCTACTGATCAATTTTAAGCTTTACCATTACGGATAACGGGATACCACACTCTCCTGAACAAGAACATACACACCCAGAGGAACTCCAGCCCATAATTTTACCACTGGTATTCCATACTGAGAGCCCTGTCTTACCTACAGCATTGACATTTTTATCCAAAGAACTGTGAGATGGATGTGCATTGGGTGGGCAGGGGCAAAAGGAAAGAAAGCCTATTTTATAGTATTCAAATAAAGGAAGAAAAAAATTTGTAACAGCTTTGTAGATTATCTCTTATCGTATAAATTTATATTTTGTTAATAGCTTTGCTGTACACTATCCAGCTTCCCTTTATATTTTATTCTCCAGTAAAGCCAACATTATTGTTTACTCCCAGCATTTGTCTGCAGCTAAGGAAACTATTAAAAACTTAAATAATAATTATAATAAAACACTGTCACAGCAAATTACAGAAGTGAGAAGGTGAAGGCAAGGAACTATTCAAAAATAAAATACCTATTTAAGTAATACTGAGTAAGGACAGTGGACATCACTTCACGTCCTACATGTATAAATATAGATCACCTTTAACTTACACAGAGTTCACCTATTTTTTTTAAACACAAGAAGCATGCTTACAAAACACACATGGGAGAAATATCAGTACTTACAACAGGGTTTTTTGTGTCTGGGTCAAATTCTGTAGAATTTGCATCTGAAAAAAGTTCAAAAACAGTACATCATTTTTCTACAAGCAATTCAAACTCATAGGAACAGTTCTGTGACATTTTACCGCTTATCTACATCCCCACTTCAATCTTGCCTGTTGAAAGACATATTCTACCACTTTTGAAGTACTCACACATGACCTCAGTCACATACACTGCATTTCCCAATTCCCAAACTTTCTTCATCTCCATTTTTAGTGGTAGTAGAACACTGGTGAGCTAAACCTCTTCAAATTACTGCTGCAATGGCTATAATTTAGCTACTCCAACAAAGTATGCAAAAGCAAAATGCAAGTGAGGAAGCCTATCCTCACGTTTTTACTCTTCACCACACCTACACGCTCCAGGGAAAGACTACAATGGTGAACCACAAGCACATTTTCTGCGACACTCCTTAAGTCAGGAAGCAAATTACAGGCAATCTGCATAACAGGAGTTCCCGCTCCTTTGTATACATGGTGCTTAGCTCTTGCAACATAACCATTTTGAAGAATAATAGGATCTACCTAAAAATAGATACATGTATAGAATAGAACTCCATCTAAGCGAATCAAATCCACGCTAGCACTCTGAGCTCACCTTTCCAATTTAAACAGTTTCTCGCAAATTCCACAACTGCTAATTGCATTCCCAGGCAAACTCCTAGAAGACAGAACAAAACAAAAAACAAACTAGAATTTAACAGTACAAGGAGCAGGGCAGATAAAGTACTTACTGTTCCACCTTAATGTGACTGTTCAGAAACCTTGGTACCCTGTGTATACACACAGACTTATCAAGAAGCCATAGAACAAAAACGGCATACTCTTCAGACTTGGTGTACTATGAACACATGTGAAACAATCACGTGCTGTAAACTCAAAAATTGTTCACTTTTTCCCCCCACATCTTCTTCCCAAATAATTACTACCAAGATAAACAAAAGCTGAAAGCCTGGGTATATCCAAAAATCAAATTTTACCTTAGCAACTGGTCAAAGTAGCCACTGTTACTTACAGAATTGTGACAAATCTAGAGCGAGGACCAAAGCTCCAGAGGGATTTACACACACAGCATTTAGCTGACAGGCCATATGGAACCTCAAGCATTATTGCAATAAGATATCAGGAAATCAACAAAAATTATGTAATACTGCAAATGTGTCCAAAAACACTTATGTTTTCTGTACACCGATTAATAAGTATAATGATACTGATTTCATCACATTGCGACGCAAACAGTTCTCCACATAAAATGTGAATATAGCAAATAAAGCCTTTGGAATAGGAATGGCCTTTATCTTCCTTCCTTATACAGCAGCTGGAGCACACGACTATGACCCTGGGCATAATTTATAAGGCAGATGTTCCAAACAGCATACATACAATCCTCAGACAGAATCCCTTCTTAGTGTTCCATTGATTCTGTTCTTTTTACTCACTAATAACATTGTATATGTTCACACACTTGTTCTAGCAGATTGGGAAAACCACAACTTTTTTTTTTTAATATCAAATCAATTATCTTTCTGTACACCTCCAAAACACAGTAATTACTGACACTAACGATCTTACCGAGGAAAGGTTTTTTCTTTGCTCTTGCCCAGGAGATAGCTTGGAGTTTGCCTTCTGTTCCCCTAATTCCAAACCCTCCTGGGACGAGAATGCCACTGTAACGACAGCCATATGTAAAGCATCTAACAAATACAATCAAGCCACCAAAAGAATTCCATACAATTTGAGAAAGACTTGTTTCATTACAAAAGAACAGTGCACAAAAGGTATGTCTTGTATTACCATACAGAATTTAAATGGAGATTTGTCTCATCTGTCCATCCTAATTCTCATCTGATCCCATACTTCACAGTGAAGTCCTCACTGCTTTCTACAGCTATTAGCTGTGTATTCATGACATGAATATGTATACTCACTACCTTAGGATCTTAAAACCAAAACTCAATGGCTACTAAATAACACTGAAAAAGTGCATGCATCCGAACAAGAAATTACATGTCCTATTACATATTCCATGTAATATTTATTACAAATAAAAATTGAAAGCCCAACATCTCAAAAATGTTTTCAGAGTGGCACAAGCATTTACTAAGCTTTTCTCTAATTACCTTTCACTGTAACGCATGCCCATGGACTAAAATCACTGACAAACAGACCTGTACTGTAAGGAAACTATTTTGACTAGCTATCCAAAACAACTAACAACTGCAATTTGTCTAAAGAGATTAAAACAGAGTTTGAGGATGTAGGGCAATTCTATAATTTGCTATGTTCAACTGGCTTGACACCAGCCACGCAAAGCTATCCCATTCCATAAGAAACAAAAGTTTGAATACACGGAGAAGTGATTCACTGAAACAGTTTTCATCAGGTTAAGTAAATACCACACTCAGGATACAAAACACTTACTCTGCTTTGCATAGCTTGTGCCATGCTTGATGGTATTTCACCGAGTTCTCCGCTTCCGTAGAACGTTCAAGTTCTGTTGAGTCTATGTACTAAGAAAGAAAAATAAACAATAAAACAATATTTTCTTCCACAGAAAAAGCAGCACATACTATATAAGCAACTTTTATATAATGTGACTACTAAGAGCTTCATGTGAATTTCTCAGTAAATCTACAGCAATTACACTGAAGACTCAATATTTGCTCTACCTGCTGCACCCCATGCTCCTTTCTTTGCACATTAGCTCCAGAGCTCTGCCTGCCTCCAGTCCTCATTTTCCTACCCTCCAGGTACGCAGACTTGCTAGAGTTCTCAACAGCCATGTACCTAGCTTTAGTTTCTATGGAAATTTGGGCACCAATCAAGAGCTGGTGCTGACCTTATACAGACATCCAAATGAGATGTGGCCAGGGTGTTTATTTCACTAGCTTTTCGGTGTCACCGTTTACCTAAATCTTATTTCAAGACCAGATAAACTAGCATTGTCTAGCCTGTGACAAAGACACTCCTGTGGGTTGACTTGAAAGCATGACTGCAGAGAGCAAGCCAGGCTCACTGTATATGTCCTACCAGAAATCTTGCATTCGAATCAATACTGCCACTAATAAGCATGGCTCCTGCGGCACCACTACATTAAATGATTTAGACAGTTATATATTGCATTAGGGACACAAAATATCAGTTTGATTCATGGTTTTAACACAGTCTTTCTGAAAATAGCATAGTTAATAGCATCCTGGTGTAGAGGCCATGCACCATAAGAACTAGATTATCTGAAATGACAGTATTCATTTGTGTGTGGAGAAATTAAACAGATATAAAGACTGCCTACAATTTTCCAGATAGAGCTGCTTCCTAGCTAATACTTCTCCTTTTTCCACACTCCAAAAGGTATCAAAACCACAACAGAAAAATAACTACTTATGGACCTTGCTATTTTACACCGGTACAAGAAGACAATAAACTGAAAGGGTGCTTTATCACATTAGGAAGTTGGGAAAAAAACCTCATCACAGCTAAAGTTAATTGTAGTTTCCCTGCCAAGCATAGCGAAGTAGCATCAACGTTTTACCATTCACATATGGCAGATATTACATTGTGAGCAGGATCCCACGCACAGTATTAAGAAGTTCCTTCAGAACACACGTTTATACAGAGAACCTTCTGATGAGGAAAAAAGGAGGTTAATGCATGCAGATAAATACAGCAGGAGTCCTTATCAGTTAGCACACTTCAGCACCAAGCTGGAGTGAGTTTTAGCAATCAGTTATTCACATGCTTGTTAATGCAAAAGCTCCATAAACTCAGCTTTGGGTGCAAGTAAGCCTTGTTAATCATGTATTTGCAAGACAAGGCACATTTTGCAAAAAACAAAGTTATTTACATATCATAAAAATTTCCCATTATGCAATTGCCAGCATAAAACACTATTTAGAGTGACACAATCACATAGATTGTAAGGGCATTTGGAAAACTCTAGACAAGATCCCTGTTTAAAGCAAGTAAAATTAGCACAGGCTGCTCAAGGCCATTTCCAATCAGGATCTAAAATACTCCAAGAATGGAGACCTCACAACCACTTTGGGCATGCTGTTTCAGGGTCAAACCACTCTCACAATGAATTTATTTTTTTTCTTTTTATCAAGTCAAAACTGGTCACATTCCTAATTCTCTCTGTGCTCTCTCAACACTCTACAAATGAGCTGAACACTCTGAAATGAGTCTGACTTCATCTTCTCTTCGCTCTCTTGGACACAGACAGCAATAAGAGTCCCCCTTAAGCTTTCTGTTCTTCAGACTGAAGAAATTTGTCAACTCTCTTCATACGCATGCAATTCAGCCCTCTGATCTTGGTGGCCCTTCTTCAGACTCAGCCATTACATCAGTACGTATCTCATACTGGGGAGATGAAAAATGAATACCACTCTTCATATGTGGTCTCAGAAGTGCTGAACAGAGGGGAACAGCTTGCCTCAACATAGCATGATGCTGCACTCCATCTCATCTTCCATATCATTATGAAAGGCATTAAGCAACCTGTTTTTTTTTTTCCAGTTAACTCTGTTGGTAAGAAACATCTTTCTGCCTCCCTACAGAATACATTAACCCACTTCTTTCCTTGAAGAAGCCCTATAGAAAAAAATATTTCAGCTGCCCACTTCCATCTGTCTTGCATCTTTCCCTGAATCACACTAAACCAGGGTGTTGATGCTGATACTTTGTGACTATTTACTACTATTTTCAAGTTGCCAAAGCATTCTCTGTGCCCATCATTAATAACAATATACACTTCCACACTGCTTTTCTGCCCTAGACCTTTCCAGCCCTACTAGCAAAACCCTGGATTAGAAAAGGATAGTTACAGCAGTAAGAAAGTGAGTAACAATTTACCTGTGTAATTTAACTTTCTATTCTTATTAAAATAAGACAAATTTTATCCTTATACAATACTTTATTCAAGGAACTACTTCTGGCTCAAGTATGATGTCATTAAAATCCTGCTTAAGATAAATTTGACTGCTCTCAAGATATTAACTGAAATGATGAACAGCAGCTCCTGACAGCAGATTTTAATAATAGATTGCTTTACAATTTACCTTTCTTCTCTTGTCTGTCTTAAGCTAATCTCACTAACACAATAAGCAGTCTCATTATAACAAATGAAATCTAACTTCGAAAGTAAACCAAATTATCAGATCCAGTTTTGGGTAATCAGTGATCTTTTCAGGTAAGTTTAGCTCCAAATAAAATAATTACATCTTTAAACACTACTGAAAAAAAAAAATGTTTAGCCAGTCTGTATTTATTCACGATTCATTTTCTAATTTTCATATGAATAAAAGCTACTTGATATGATGGCAACTAGTGAAGAATATTCAAAATATTCCTGAAAGCAAAATCCAGAAAGATCCTCACCATTAAATCCAGTTTGTGATTAATCGCCAGTGCAGAGTGTTCCAGAGCCTTGAAAACAGATGCATAGCAATCACTTAGTTTTGTGTACTTGCCAACGAGAGCTATGGAACACACCTTCAGCAACCTTTCATATCTGACAAAAACAAGTTTCTGGATTATTACGTCCATTTTCACATTTCATTTTTCTTTAACGTTATAAAACATCTTCTAAAATCCCCAAACTGTCAACGTTTCTAAACCCAGAGTTTCCACAGGTGTTGTTGGCAGCAGCAACATGCTACTGACCCTAGTGCAGTTTGGTCATTCCAGATCAGCTAAAAATCTAACCTGAATTCAAACACTTCTTGAAAGAGCAGCAGCAGTCAGAATACCTGTCAGCCATTTTCTTCCATTTCATTAAAAGATCGCTTGGCTGGTCATCAATGGGTAAATTTAACCTCTGTTTAAAATACTTAATGATGCCTTGCTCCTCCAACAGAATTGGTACTCGGTAAGTGGAAGAAACATCATGGATAAATATCACCTAAAAAAAAAAAAGCACAATATAAAAAACTTACCTAAGTATTTCTCACAGTAAACACACATTCTATTTTCGCATTCTACATACATTTTGTAGTCTACATACATTCTACTTTTTAAATATATATATATTATTTTTTTTGAGTGAGCATGGCAGTTGATGTACTTCAACTCCAACAGGCAGCTAAGTGCCACACAGCCACTCACTCACTCATCCCTGCAGGATGGAGGGAGAGAATCAGAAAGATGAAAATGAGAAAACTCCTGAGTTAAGATAAAGACAGTTTAATAGGTATAGTAAAATACATGCACAAGCAAATCCTTCCACTACTTCCATCAGCAGGCAGATGTTTACCTATTTCCAGGAAAGCAGGATTTCATCACTCATAACTGTTACTTGAGAAGACAGATGCCAGAACTATGAACTTCCCCCTTTCCACCTTCCATCCCTTAGCTTTAATTAGGATCAATGAATATTGAAGAATAGCTTGGTTTGGAAGGGTCCTTGAAGATCACCTTGTTCCAACCACCCTGACATGAGCAGGGACACCTTCCAGAAGACCAGGTTGCCCAAAGACCCATCCAGCCTGGCTTTGAACACCTCCAGAAATGAGGCATCCACAGCTTCTCTGGGCAACCTGTTCCAGTGCTTCATCACTCTCTCAGTAAAGAATTTCCTCCTAATAAGCAACCTAAATCTCCCCTTGTTTAGTTTAAAAACATTCCCCCTTGTCCTATCACTACACTACCCAATAAAGAGTCCCTCCCCATCTTTTTTGGAATCCCCCTTCAGGTACTGGAAGGCTGCTATAAGGCTCCCCAAAGCATGCTCTTCTCTAGGCTGAACAACCCCAACTCTCTCAGCCTGCATTCATACTCATGCGTCTGCGATGATCTTTGGATGTAAACAAAATCCCTAGCTTCAGGGATGGCTTCATTTATCCATTATAAGCATTTTAGATGATTTAGGGACAAACTGCACTGCTTATTGCATGGAACTGCACAGTTTTCATGACAACATATAGTTAACTGACTATATACTCAAAATCTATTCCTTTTATCAACTTTTTAGTCTATTCAGTAATTACATCAAATATAACATGCATTAAAATTGTTAATGATAGTTCAATACATGAAAATTAACATATAAACTTTCAATATTCTTAAAAGCGTTGAAGTGTACATGATAGCAAGACAAAAGTCAGAAAAACAATTATATATTAATGAAATAATCTGAAGTGGAAAACAGAAATGCATGGATGTTTTTGTATGCTTTCCCACATACGTAACTAATGATAACTGAAGTACTGACCTGCTCAGGCTCCACGTGGCAGAACATGGAGATCTTTTCCTTCACTGCCATTTCTATAGGTTTTGCACTTCTGCAGACAATCTGCCATAGTAGAAAAAAAAATCTTAAACCTTTCCCAGAAAAAAGACAACAGAAGATCCTCATTACTGTTCACGAAGAAGTTCACTTGCTTTGAAAGCACACCACAAGCAAATACACTTAATCTTTCCGCACTCTTCTGGAGTTGTACAAAATATCACAGCTCACTAACATCTTCTAGCAAGGCAAAAGTATTCAGTTAACCTGCCCATATTGACCCATTTTTATTAATCTTACTTTGGCATCTTCTGTACGTACTTTGTTTTTTCCTCTCTTATAACTACTATTGTAATACTCCTTAGGTAAAGTCAGTAAGTCTGTAAGTATAGATAATACACTGAAAAGAAATACCAAGATTTCATCAGCTAAGTTCATAGCAATAACACTTGGCTTATACGTATGTTTTCTACCATTTCAGTAACTTCAGCATCTTTTTTGTCATTCTTAATTTGTACATCATGGTAAAAAGAAGGCTGAAGAATATAAAACTATTTCTTAACTTTGTGTTTTGTTGTTTTTTTTTCCCCCTTCTGGTGCTATTATTTTGCTGAAACATACCAAACTTTGAATTTTGGATAATACTGATATTTTTTCCCAGCAAAGAAAATAAGTAGGTGCTTTGGTGTTTGTTGGATTTTTTATTTGCATTATGTAACCTCAGGCAACTAAGAACATGTAAAACTGCTCTCTGAATGTGCATACTGATAATTTACCCTCCTACCTTATTTTGATTCCTTTAAGTAAAACCAAGTACAATGATACCGTTAAAAGATTAATTCCCCATCTTTCTAGCATACACAACTACTTAACATATTAACCCCTTTTTTGTTCAGTAAGTAGTAGATGTTCTTCAAGCTCATTGCTAAAAATGCAGTTTAGCTACACAATAACTACTACTGATGAAGTCTTAAATAACTTCTGTTACCCTTGCAAAAATTTCTAGAATCAGGAAAAGAAAGGCCAAATATAAGGGAAAATTTTTGCTTATTCTAATAATAATTTTTTTAAAAAATGAATGCAACAATTTGCACACTTTCTTCAATTAAGCACAGCTAATACTGAATAATTGAATTCTGTTTGAAAACATTATTCATAAATTTTGATAGCATGAGTACATGATTAAATCCTCTTGGAAATCTATCTTCCTTCCCGAGACAAACTTCAGTTTTCAAGTCACAGAAATTAAAAAAAAAGAAAAAACAGAAACAGCATGAAAACACAAAAGTACAATTACAGTGGCTGAGATGCATCTCAAAACAACATAATACAAACAAGACAATGGGAACAATTCAATCAAATAGGGCAGCATGGCCAAGCATACAATCAGCTTTCAAAATGCAGCAACAGAGTCCATTAAATCTGTGGTCACAGTGTGTTCATTAAGCACTTGGTACTCCCCACGGAGAACAGAAAGGCTCCTGTATGCAGACAGCTGAGACAGGCCCAGCATGCTACCTCTGGGAGGCTGCGGCTACCTGCAGTAACAGGCCTAGCCAAGCTAACACCAGGCAGCCTGGTAAAACAGCATACAAAGAAACCCTCCTGACTGCTGTTCTAGGAGCTTCCCCAGGTGTCGCCAAGAAAAAGAGAGCAACCATTTACATATTTTCTTAAACTGCTGCCCTGACAACTTACTGACACAGACACGAGGTGCTGCTCACAGTGTAATCTCCGCGCTTTGGTGCTCAACCACAGCAATTAAAAAAAAAAAAAAAAAAAAGCACACTGTGCTGCTGGCAGCCCCTGAACTGCCCCAGGCAAGGAGATGTGTGGAAGTGACTCGACTAGGCTACTTCCCTTTGATTCCACACATACACAATAAGCTTTTAAAAATTAATCTGGGAAACAAAAAAAAAAAAAAGAAAAAAGAAAAGGAGTTACGCACTGGCAGTTATCATGAAGGCCTACAAAAAAAAATCACACCCAACTTTCCATATTACAACTATACATACCTATACAGAGGTATTCTGAGCTTTAGCCCTCAAAGTTCAAAACACTGAGCAGGACTGTACATACAAAACACTTTCCCTCCAGAAACTTACTACATTCACCTGGTGAAAACTGTTTGAAGCTATCTAACACAGCCTTCAAATATCTTATTTAAAAAAAACAACTGGGTGCATAGTTAAAAATATGTTTGCTGATAAAACGCTAAGTCTTCTTACATAGTAAAACTTGAAAATGTAAGTAAGTCCATGCTCTCCCCTACCCACAGCACCTATAGTACAAACATGTCTACAGCTGATAATGTAAAGATTATCAATGGTCTCATGAATTACCGTTCACTTGACAAGTATCAAAATATTTTCATGATGAGAACAAGTTACCTGTTCTGATTGTATAAATACTTCACATTTATCTACCAGCAGTAAGAAAGTTTGTTGGCACTTCTTGAAATTGAGAAAAATAAAGTATGTGTGTAACTTAATAGAAAAACAATGTTATCCACACTGAGTCGCCCTGCATCAGAAGTTGATACCAGATACAGAACTCTTTTTTGCCTTGTAATTAGAAAATTACAAGAGTAAAGAAGTCTTAAAATAAGAGTTGAGGCTGGTGCAAGGCAGATATATTGTTCTCATTCACAGTGTTGTGTTAGTAAGTGAACTGATATTTGGGCTAAGCATTACACTGTACCATGCTAAACCCCAGACTGCTTACACTGTTTAATCATTAGCTTGCCCATTTATTCTGCTTTGGATACTCTAATCAGCTTTTCACAAGACAAACCCGCTCAACAAGGGCCAGTTCTGAAGACAATTGTTATGTTTTAAAAAAATTTTGTGAAAAGGGCCAGAAAGAACTTTAATATTTTTACACACCTCTCATTTTTTTCCACTTGATGTGGCAAATTGTGCCAAAGGTTTTTCTTTTTTTTTTTATTTTTTTTTTTTAATGGCATCTATTCCCACTAGATCTCTGTCACTAATTCAAGTGGTTGTACTCTTCCATGGAAAGCAGCAACAAGATGAGGCCCTTAAAATGTCTAGAAACTAAAAAGAACATATACCAAAATAAACAAACTCTTGCAAAAGTTCAAGGCAAAAAAAAAGTCACAAAAAGAAACAACAGAATTTAGTTGTGCAACTATCCTTTCAAAAAATCGTTTCTCCTTTATGACTCCACAAACATGATATAGAATCAGTGACTATTCTCATCACTCTTTCATTTCTGAGGCAGGCCAAGTAGGAAGCCTTTTCTACCAGTGGATTTCACGAAAATGAAAAGCACTCAGGGACTTCCAGAACAAAGTATAGAAAATATTCTTTGACTTCCGCAGCCTCACATAAAAGAGCAGAATTGTTCTCTTCTGTTCTGAAGAACTAGAAATGCATTGCCTTCAGCTGTGTCAGCCACAGCTCAGAAAAATAAGAAGTGTACGTTTGAACTGGGGTTGTATTGGCGTTTGAAGCTGTGCTGCCTTGGCTTCACTGCAGGCAACACTTGCACAAGCAAATTAACATCTTTCAGTGGAAGACAGGAATTGCCACAGGGAGCTGTAATTAACTTATGTCTCTTCTCTGCTCCTTAGGTAAAGTGCCAGTGAGGCAAATACCGGTAAATCTGGGCACTACGTACATACTCATTACAAGAGAACTTGGGAGAGAGAGAATGGAAGTTACGCATTTATCATCATCTACCAACTCACAAGAGACGAAAATTGTTGGCTTTGCCTTGTCTATGCTACGTGGTACTAGTCCAACAAAAGAAATTAACTGAGCAACCTTACTTTGAAGGTTAACCAATGTGTTTCATATTTCCAAACAGCAATATTTCTAAAGGCTGGACTTCACAGGTAGGATTGCTTTTCCTTAATCTTGTATAAAAATAAATTTGTGAAAGAATGGCAGAAGGTAGAAGCATTCTAGGTCTTCTCAGTCTTTCCACAAACTGAAACATCTGAACTTCATATTATTATTAAGCATAGCAGAATGGTTCTGCTGCAAAGATCCCTCGAAGAAGAACATAGCTAGAGCCTCCAGATTTTGCTAAGAGTTATTGGATTGCATTATCTTAGAGCAAATTTGAGCAATTTAGTTTAGTAAAGTAATACATTGCTTTTCTTCTAAAATTCTTGTCACTCAGAGAAGAGTACGGCTCATTTTTTGACAACTTGTTATGCACAGATACTTCTAGATTACCTGTAAATATAGATCTGTATTTATTGACTTCTGAACTCACCAAATCTGGAGACAAGCCTAGGCCTCTCAGTGCTCGAACACTGTTCTGTGTTGGTTTCGTCTTCTGCTCACCAGTGGCATTAGGCTAGAAGGACATATTTTGAAAGTTCAAATAGCGTTTAGAATATAATAACACAGAAGTTGTCAGTTAAAAGAGAAAAGTCATTGCAAGTAATAATAGTTGCAGGAAATAAGCATATTGAAACAGAGCTGTGACTAGTCAGAAACAGAAATTGCACCACAGTTATCATATACATCAAAAATTCTGTGAAGAAACATATGACCAGGTCAGGTTTATTGTGTTTTGTTCTTTCAAAGGAACTGTTTCAACATAATTGACTTGGTTAAGAAAAGAATCTTTCTTGGATTTTGCTAATAAATGGAGAATGTCCAACAGCATAAAGCCTTAAGTCCTCAGAAATAATCAGATGTAGTAAATAGTACTTCCTAAGTATAAGCTGCAGTGGTTAATATTATCTTTTTATCTATACAAATTATGATCATATCAACATTATCAACTTCTCATTACCATAAATTCTCCAAGTGAAATCACGGAAGAAAGTGTTCTGAAGTAAAATTTAGAGTCTGAATGTAAAAATACTTTCAGCCCTGTACCACAAGCTGTAGTGGTCCTCACTGGAATATCACCACACATCAAGGAGTTGGTGTTTTGCACAACAGTTAACCTGAGTGGATTCACGTGTGCACTATGTGGCACGTCCAGCCTGGCCTTGAGGCTGTTCCATTCCACACAAATCTCATGGGCATACAATATACTTAGCCACAGGATAAACACAGCCAGCTCATGGTACCAGAGGAGCCTGCAGGCAGCTCTCACATGGTACTAGGGATCATATCACCTGCACAGTCTTCCCTGTATCTAGGAACGCAGCAACAAGTTTGATGAGAACATAATTTCTTCTTAACAGCAGAAACAACAGTTGTTTTCTTCTAAGAAATCCATATAATAGGCCAGATGACCAAAAGGGATCAGCCCAGTATGCTGCCATGGTTTAATGCCACACCACCTGGGGTTTCCATCACCTTACAGCATTAGCTCTAACAAACAAAATTTAAACAACAACCTACAGAGGCTGGATGCCCTACGATCCTGGTTAGAAATGTACTAGCACTTACCAGCACAAAGCACAACCATATTTAGGCTTCCAGACAAATCAGCATTGATAAACTTTCTGTTGATAACTTAATTACTTTATTGATGTGAGAATATCTTTCAACGTTCTATCAAGGATTTTATTTATCCCAATGAGGCTGGCCTTCTCTGACTAAGAAGCCATCCTTTGGTCTTTATCATTCAATCTCTAAACCTTTCCAAAATCTCTTCTTAATCAGATAAATAAACATAAAGCTCAATTCAGAGTAAAGATTACCCATTAATTAAATATGTATAATTTTAATAACTCACCTGTGGTAC
Organism: Numida meleagris; assembly: GCF_002078875.1. NCBI lineage: Eukaryota > Metazoa > Chordata > Aves > Galliformes > Numididae > Numida > Numida meleagris. The sequence goes on along the minus strand of NC_034409.1, from coordinate 119,278,118 downwards.
TAGACTAACGTGGATATTACAGAAGTTCTCTCTTTTTGCTTTGAACTGGAACTGTCTAAATGCTTCCACAAATGGCATTCCTTCAATGTCTCCAATAGTTCCACCCAACTGAAAAAGAAGCCTTGAATCTGTCAGTGGCAGGAAGTAAAATAAAACTATTTTTAAAAAAGTTTCTCTCTCACATGTTCAACAAGTTACCTGAATTTTGTTATTAAAGAAACAACTGGCAAACAAAATTTTCAAGCATACTCTGCAAAGAATCCTCATATACTCTGTGTATTTTGTTTCCCATGGAAACCACAAAACAATTTTCCATTTTCATTATACTCACTTTACACCAAACACGTTTCCCATAGGTAGATATGTAGTCCTACAGAATAATACATGCTTTTACTATTTTCAAAGTGGTGATCAATAGTTAATTAATAGTTAAGCTGACAGTATATGTATAGAGAAACTACATTTTCCTGACAGCCAGATTAATAAGTAGGCAGTGCCAATACGATATCTACATCGAACAATATTAGAATAGCTTTCCAACACTAATAAATCCTACAAGGACAATGCAAAATAATATTTCAAATTAAAAACAGTTTGAATACTTACTACCAAACCAAAGTCCAACACTAATTCCATGATAAACCTAATTCAAAGACATGAATTAGATATCTTTTAAAGACGCAAAGAGCTGTAGTAAACACAGCACAGAAGTCTTGTGAAATAGTTTCATTTCAGAACAATCCTTCTGTGCCACCATGTGGCTTTTTACAGAGTTGCATATTCGTGTTCACACAGTACCAGAAAAACTTCTTACATTTGTTCTTGACACACGTATTCAGCCTAGCACCTTCAGACTTCTGAAATGGCAAAAAAATACCTTTACCCTTACAGTCCTAAGGAAAAATATCTTCATGAGGTTGGCACTATAATGCAAAAACCTTTACATGGTGGAAACCAAACTATGATCAAAGTTAAAGGACTGACAAGCTCATCACTTTAACACTCTTGTACAAATTCTGTATTCAGTGGTTTTATGTTTCCATTAAATGAAATGTTTTATTCACCGTGCACATACTTAAAAAAATCTATAGCTATATGAATGAGTATATTTTAATCAAGAAAGATTGTTTTGTGTAAGAAACGCTGAGCAACTCGGTATCTTGGGTCATAAAGTTTACCACACTGCTGGTTATAGCGGTGGCTTCTGGCATTAAATCTATGACACATCCTTCTGTTGGATTATCAGGTATAAACTTTTTCTGTATTTTCAACCCTAACAATAATACCCAGCAGTTACAGCTTGCCCTTCTCCAGGTTGTCATCATGCACTAAGTGTGAGTGAAACTCATTAGATCCGTTGTGCAGAACATCACAGGTTAAGCGATTAACAAAGTTACTTACAGAGATCTTCAAAATGAATCTAGAAAGTAGGAAACTAACTTACATAATGTTTAAATATATTCCTGCAAATATGACCACGAGCAGCAAGATGGAGCATTTGAAGCCATATGGATAGCTGAAATTGTATAAGCTCCCCTACTGACCATAGGGCATTACAGATATTACACAAGTTTCCTCAATGCTATTTATAGTACATCGCGTCAGTCAAACATCTGTGTCTTTGAACAGATACTCCACATTATAAAATTAATTAGTTCATTTATTAGTTCAATAAAACTCTTAAGTAGCTCAGTTCCAGCATGATTTACTCAAGGTAACAAAACCTATGGGAGACAACTATGCCTATTATTCTCAAAACAAACCATCAAGAATACAAAACGTGTCTTCGTATTACTGCACTCCATAAAGCCTCAGTCTGACTTCTCTTTTTAAAAAAAAAAAAAAAAAACAGCAAATAGCAAAGAGAGAACAAGCTAGCTCTTTGTGTTCACCTGAGAGGTTTTATACTTGCCTCAATTACACAGATTTGCGGCTCTTTTCTGTCATCATCCACAGGAACTTTTGCCTGATTCATTACCCATTCCTGAACTGCATCAGTGATGTGTGGAACAACTACAAGACAAAGCAGAAGTAGTAAGGCAAGCACATCCAACTTTAGACTCGCATACTTTTTTTTTTGGTTGCAGAAAAAGTGGGAAAAAGGAGCAGAAAGTCAAATGGAAACAACAAGCTTGTTTTTTTTTTTTTTAAATAAATATATTCCTCCTCTCCTTGAACCCAGAAATCTTACACTACACAAATATGCCTGTATCTCCTAGAATGGAGAAAGGAATAAGCTGATGTAGCAAGCAGCAGCTTGTTCTAGCCACTCTTTTAGGAAGAGTGAATGGACTAGCATGACACAGCACTGAAAATATCACCTTGAACAGTCTTTCCCAGGTAATCACCATGCCTTTCTTTATTGATAACATGCTGATATATCTTTCCAGTGGTTATATTGTTATCTTTATAGAGATTAATGTCCAAGAATCTCTCATAATTTCCCAAATCTAAGTCAACTTCTCCACCATCATTCAGTACAAAAACTTCTCCTGAAAAAAAAAGAAAGGGAGAACATTAAAAATAACATAAGGAAAGTTTAGGAAGAAAACCATAATGGATAGCAAAGTAATAAAATAGCCAAATTCTATTAAGCACGCATCAGATCAAGACAACCACAAACATATCTTCAAACTGAAGAAACAAATATTTTTAAATAGACCTATTGAAATGATACAACGATAAAACACATGCTGCAACTTGATCTGTGTTGTCACTGTGTGACTTTAATATTAAAGTCATTACTTATACACTGAACATCTATCAGTTACAGATAGTTTTGATAACAGATTTAAGTAATATTGTTAAAACATTTTAAGCTACTTAAAAACATTCAACAAGTATTTCAATAGCTTGATACAATCCCTGATCGGGATAAAATGCTTCTTCAAATGTATTCTCTATTTATTATTCAGTTGTTTCATCTCATGTATTTGGTTCACTATGCATACAGCAATGGTAATGTCTGACTATGAAAAAAATCTAATGAAAATATTAAGAAAAATATGAGCCCTGAAGAAATCTCCGAAGAGTCTCTAACTTCTGGACCTAGTCAATTTCTGAAGAAATCATAATTGCTAGATCTTGAGGTAAAGGTAGAACGCTCTGCACAAGAGACAAAAATAAGGCATTCCCATGAAGGTATGAGGTAGACTATGAAAAATATATACCTCATCTCAATACAACACAATTTACAGAACAAAATACAGAACAATTTAACAAAAACAAACACCCTCAACAAAAAAAAAAAAAAACCATCCTCAAAATGTCAAGTCATTACAGGAGTCCTATAACCCAAAGTAAAGGCAGAACTTCCTTGGAAAATTGCCTCAGTAGCACTAGGTACACTACCAAAAGAGCAGGAGTATTGGGTTAGATCAATTTGGCTTTGAGAGAGGTCTGGGTATGCTGTTTTCAGTTCATTTCCAAAAATTTTAGTCTAGACTAAATCTAAGCATGCAAGACTTGACAAATAAAACAAATTAGAAATCCCTCTTGGCTGAAGGTGCTAGGAACTTTGAAAACCACTCTTTTCAATAGACATACTAATAATATGCACCATAGATGAACCCTCAGCATTATAAATGCCTATCAGATTGTTTTGCAGCTTATCAACTTAGTCAATGCAAGCCACCCAAACTAATGATCTATTTTTAATTGACAAGACTTGTCAGCTTTCTAAGCTCCACTGATGGTTTTGACTTGACCTTCATCAACTAAAACGAGAGCTTAACCTAACTCTCATGAAGACACTCACACTAGAGACATCAATACCCAGGTCGCAGCATTCACAAGTAACTCTCTGTCATGGTTTTATAATTTTCGGTTATTGGTATTCCACATCATAACATCATGTAGTGTATGTACCTGGTTCTCAGAAGAGAAGGACTATTACATTCCCCAGGGTACTTTTCTCCTCTGTTATCATTTCCGGACAGAGGGAAAAGATAGAAGCTTGCAGATCACGAGACCTCGTCCCTTTTTCCGCCGTCTCTCGTCTTGGCAGCACCTCGCTCTCCAGCCATCTTATCGTCGGTAGTAGAGTAAGGCCTACCTTGATTTTGGGACATTCTCTCTCTCTGTATTGGATTTATCAGCTTAAATTGTAATTATATTGTATTATAGTGTGTTGTTTTGCATTCCGATATCTTATTTAGTAAATTAGTTTATTTCTCCTCAGATTGTTGCCGCTGTTCTTTGCTCTCAGGGCCATCTCCTTGCCCTTTTCCCCTTTCCCCTTTTCCCGGGGCGTGGGCCCGTGGGTCCCCCGTCCCATTCGTCACCGAACTGGGCTGAACGCCCATAAACCATTGACACTCTCCAGCAGTACAGCTTCAAATAACTTCTGCTGTACTATTCCAATTTTTTTTTCCACGTTGAACAGAAGACAGCATACACTGAACAAGGCCCACAGCTAGGATTTTTCTCAACAAAGCAAAATTTTATAGAAAGTAAGCCTCTGCTCATAGAACTATCTTCCAACAGGCTTCTCTCTTTCCTTAGAGCAGATAATGAAAATATGCAGAAGGGAACAAGCTTGCATTGCCAAACAGGTGATAAAATGACTAACTACTATACTACTGTTTCTTTTTTATTTTTTTTAAGCACATGATTATATATGCAAACATTTACGACAAAATGAAACAGCACTGTTCTTCATACCGTGTTCATATGGTGAAAACGTTCCAGCATCTATGTTTATGTAAGGATCAATTTTGATTGCAGTGACACGCAGACCACATGATTTCAGTATAGTGCCAATGCTGCTTGCAATGATCCCTTTTCCAATGCCTGAGATGACACCACCAGTTACAAGGATGTACTTCATTGGAAAATCAGCTCAAGCACACAGATTTTGAGCTGGAAAACTAAAATGACAAAGAGATACATTTGATTAATACAAATTCATCCCAGGGAATAACAGTCTCACGATGCAAAGAATCAAAATTAAAATGACTTGCAGGAACAGACAACAAAATCACGACTTTATAATCCCTCCCACCTTATACATTACTATTTAAGCTTGATGCCTAAGTCCTCTCCACAGTCAGTGGGAAAACAGAGATACTATTTTGATGCACTGCCCTGTGGAGATACCAAAGACAGGTATAATTCATCAGACTTACTTCTTTACCATGACAGGAACAGCCAACCATCTTTTAGAACCACAAGTTAGGCAAGACTAATCTCACCCTGGATTCTTTCTAAATTAAATTAATTAATTGTTTAATTTGTGTTTTGAGAAGTTCTCTTGAAGACTGTTCCTTGCTACTTTAGTCAGAACAATCACGTTCTCTCCTCAGTATAGCTACTGGTATCTAATAACATCAGCATTCTGTATCACTCACTAAATTTTTCAGAAGATTTCTCCTCTCCAATTCACAGCATATCAAGTATTTCACCAAAGGTCTTACAATATCCTACACATCAATGGAATATAAGAGCAAGAAAGAAAAATCAAACCCAAACATCCTCATTTACATGATCGCATATTAACCATGAGCCCAGAAGTCTTATTTCACTTATCTACCTATTCTCCAACTAATTACTGAGAAAAAATATCTAAAAAGAAAAATTGTCTAGCTTCTCTGAACTATAATGTAGAGTAAAAGCTGATGCTGTACTAGAAGAAAACAATGTTATGCCAGTTTTAAATTTCAGATTTAGAGAAACATTCAAAGTTATGGCACACATTAGGAACATAAAGTCAGAACTGCAACCTTGGATAGCACTGAGAGCTATGTCATGTGGCCTTCAATATGGCCAACTTCTCCACATCTCAGCTTCCTAGACTACAAAGAGAAACGAATGACCCTTTAAAAGGAGTAACTGCGATTAAGAGTAGTGGTAAAAACTACTATCTGAACATAAAAACATGACAGTGTAGCTAGCAGGTTGATGGAAGCGATTCTCTCCCTCCACTCTCACAGGACTCCACCTGGAGTACTGCATTCAGCTCTGGGCCCCCCAACCTAACAAAGTGGTAGATTTGTTAGAAGAGCAGGCCCAGAGAGATATCAGACGGCTGGAGCACCTCTCTTGAGAAGAAAGGTTGAGGAAGTTGAAACTGTCCAGCCTGGAGAAGGCTCTGGAAAGACCTTATACTGGCCTTCTAGGACCTAAATGGGCGTACAGGAAAGATGAAGAGGGACTCTCCATCAGCGAGTATAGTGACAGGACAAGGGGGGATGGCTTTAAACCAAAAGAGGGGAGATTTAGATTAAATGCCATGAGGAAATTCTTTACTCAGAGGGCAATGAGGCACTGGCACAAGTTGCCCAAAGAAGCTGTGGGGACTCCATCCGTGGAAGCATCCAAGGCCAGGTTGGATGGGGCTATGGGCAACCTGTCCTAGTGGAAGGTGTCCCTCCTCACTGCAGGGGGTTGAAACTAGATGATCTTTAAGGTCCCTTCCATCCCAACCATTGTGTAATTCTGCAACTGCTTGTGCATATTACGTTGCCAAAGCCTTGATAAGAAGAAGCAACACCATATTTCAGAAGGCTATGCAGTAATTCTTGCACATGTAACAATGGCTATTAATACACAGAAACTGCCTGCAAAAAAAAAATTGGCTATTTACAAGAATCCTGGATAATTAAAATTGAAACAAAAAGGAGCCACTATGAACTAACATTTTCAAATATCATACCAGCGCAGTTATATGATTTTGGACGGAAAAAACATCTAAGATACTCACATGTCTATGCCATCTTGCACTATTTACTCTTATTTCTTTGGCTTAGAGCGTTAGTTATTTCTTTTATTTAGTAGCACTCAATTGTTTGATGACGTGCCAGTGAATTTTTTTACCTTCTAACTTCTGGAAAAGTACCAACAACATTTATTGAAACTAAAGAAAGTTATTTCATTTTCATTTTATTTCTTCACTTCAGCTTTGAGGTATGAACTGACACTGCTCCAACTATATTAATTCATAGCAGATTATATACATTATGTGTGAAAATCTACAGCATATGTCTCCAGCCCACCTGAAATAAGTGAATGCTGAACACAACTCACCTGTAACTGCATTTAGATTACATTCAGGCATATCTGGGGGTTAATCCTGGGAGTGATTCTCCAACAATGACAGCATAGCATGCCACAAAGAAATGTTCTTAGGGTCAACAATAACCTTTCCTTACCTAAATATGCAATTTGTCCAAAACAATGTGCAATAGCATGTGATCTGATGGCATCACGTGCCACTTCGAGACTCACAGACCCCATCACTTCCCTGACAAGAACCAAAACAAGAGCTGTTACTTTCAGAAGCACAGATTTCCCTACAGCTCTGGAAGCCCACCTCTTGCTCGCAACCGGAACAAAGCACACCAGGTGGGCTGGGAAACCATAAGAGCTGCTAGAAATGGCAGCCGACTCCTCTCCTCTCCCTAAAGATTGTAGCGATGAAGTTCCCCCCTTCTCCTCCAGAACTCCACAAGCTGAGACGCGCCCTGCAGACAGCTTTAATCTCTATGCTTACGGCGCACGGTTCTGCAGAAACTCCACCGTAAGCAGCACCATTAATCTCAAGTACTAATAAGAAAAAAAAAACAAACCAAAAAAAAAAACGGAACTTCGCAGAGCCGGGGGATGAAAAGCAACAGAACACTGGTAGCAAGCACTTGCCGGGAACTGGCAGCTAGCACAAGGAGATACGCGAAACGTTTCGTTCAACGTTATCCCCAGGAGCTCGCTGGGCAGCAACGGGCACCGCACGGCCCTCACCCGGCAGAGTCTCGCCAGCACGAAACCCGTCCCCACACAGGACAGGCGAGGCCCGGCAGCGCTCCCGTGCCCATGGGGCGGCCATCGGGGCCGAGGCGGCTAGTGGGGCCGCTTTCCCCCCATACCAGAAGCTACAAGTACTGCACACGGGACGGGGGCGGATTCGCGACGCACCAGAGAACTTCCCGCAGCCTCAAGGGGAGAAGTGGCCCCTCCTACGGAGCCGAGGGACGCGGAGCTGGCCGCGGGGCGTTACCTTCCGCACGAGAAGGGGAACAGGTGGACAGGCAGGTACCCCACGCCGCGCACTCTTCCCACCTCGTGGCCACGCCTGGCCACGCCCCCTGCACAGACATTGTCCCGCCCCCCGAAGCCGGAAGTGACGTATGCGGAAGGAGCGGGTGGTCCGGGAGTCCGTGTAGACTGTGGAGTTTGCCCGCCGGAGCGCCCGTTAACCGCCGCCTGCGCGGCCGCGGCCGCCCTCGCGCCATGTTGCGCGGCCTAGGCAGCTGGTTAGGGCTGGAGCGAGCAGGCGAGGAGAAGCTGCTGGCGGCCGAAGAGGGAAGCAGCCCCGCGGAGGAGGTAGAGGAGCCGGCCGCGCAGAGCCAGGAACGGGCGGAGCCGCAGGAGGATACGGACGCGCTCCTCAGCCAGGCCAAGGGATTCGGCAGTGAGTGTCCTGCCCCGCCCTGCCTGGGGCCGGCGTGGGGCTGCCCCGCGCACAGCGCGCTCCGGGGGGCTTCGTGCCAGGGGAAGGCTGAAGTGAAAGAACAGCTTTCCTTCTTGTCTGACGTGTCCTTGGAGCGCAGCGATGTATCTGTTCAGAAATAGCAATAACGTAGTCTTAAAGTAGTGAATCTCCCGTGTTAAGGTGAGAGTAATGCAGAGTAGCTACAGGAGTGAAGGCAGATCTGTTCGTTGTGTGGTTAGAGGAGAATCCACTGGTGCTTCTTATTGTCGCTGAGCTTTAACTGAACTAAACAATTGCACGTAGGTTTTAGGTTAAGCAGTTATTCTCAGCTCTGCAAACATAAAGAGCTGTCTTCTTTGTAGGTAGTTACAACCTCATTGTAGCTTGTTTAGTGATGCAAAGTAAACACAAAGTGACCAGAATACTTAAAAAATAAACAAATGAGCAAAACAAGCCCCGAAGCATATATTTCCAGATGTAAATGATAATTTGGGTCAAGTTAGCTAAGATAGGAAAATATCTCAGTTATTTTCACAGATCCTTTTTATTTGATATTTCCTTGTATCATTGTTTTGCATCTCTCCTAAATCATGTTTGTTAATGGCTGTATACATATGCATTGCTTCTGTGTATTTCACAGGGTGGAATTTTCCATGCATGTTGACCAGTCTTCTATAGTTTTAAACAATCCTATGCAATTAATAAAGCCAGAAGTTTGAAACTGAGCTACTCCTCTGATATCACCTCTGTTATGCTGTTTGGTTGGCTTGATTGTTTGTTTCTCAGAGATTCTTTTTAATTAACAATGATTGGTAACGAGAGAGACAGCTGCCGACTCTTCTGTGCCCTGTTAAATGGTGCTGCCTCACTGGGTATCAAAGGCTATTGTATAAAATTTGTTGGATATTTAAAATGTGAACCAAGCAAATGGCTTCAGGTGTTCCTTTTGGTTATCTTCTCTTACTGAGTGAACAGCATTTCTTTAAGTACTCATTCTGCTGTTGCTATGAGAGAAGCGATGCATACATATGGAATAATGCGCTTCATGAAGTGGTGTGGGTGTTTCTGTGATACTTCGTAGGAATGCAGTGTCTGATTATTTTGTTGAACTCATCTGTGGTGAGTTGAGTGCTGTAGTTGGCTGTAGGTAAGCATTCTGCAGTACTAGTGTAGATTCTTAGGTAAAATTAATAGAAAGTGCAGCTCTGTACTGAAGCTAGTCCCTGAAATTCAAGCTCAGTGTCTTCTGAGACATCAGTCTGAGGTGTTTCTTTAATATACTTACCTTGGGCTTTCTGAAATGCAGCAAGGTGTCTGCATGGATTGGTAAGGTGTCTGGTTGTTCTTGTAAGTAGGTCCTAATCTACTCTGATTGCCCAGGAGGGTGCTTTGGAGTTTCAGAAGGAAAAATATTGAATGTTAGTGACAAAAACATCCATCCCGCAATTTGTTATAGTAGTAAGAATTTGGTACAGCGATCTGTGGATTCAATGCCAGTGACACCAAAGAAGGTTGTGCTGGAAGGGTCTTTTTGTATGGATTTGGAGGCCACTTTTCTAACAGATAATGACTCTAGAAACATCTCTAGCAACCAAGGTAGGTGTGAGTGAGACTCTCCTAGCACATAACAAATTCTGCAGGTAAAACTGAAGCCTTACATACATCTTTTTTTTGCTCGTTATTATATCATTACAAAGGTTAGAAGAGTTTACCAATATGAATTAGCGATAGAAATATTGCTAGGTACATATTCTTAATGCAGACATAGGTCTCTAAGAGGGAGTGAAGCTTTATTGTTCATTTGGATGTGGAAGTGTTGTTTTTCCACCACTAATACTATTCTTCTGAGGCTAAGTACCACCTCTTACTGGGGTTTTCTGAGTACCTTAGCATAAGAAGAATACTCAGTTTGTACTTACTGAAAAGAAGTATTTTGCTCTCCAGGCTGTTTTCAGGACTGGCCCAAACTTCTTTGCTCAGTGGTACCAAAAAGTAGCTGGGCAGCAAATGCTTCAGAAACTTTTGCACCTAAAGCACTTGAATATTCGAAAGATTCCAGGGATGCATAAAAGAACCAATAAAAGCTTGTGGGGAGGAAAGAGTACAGTAGGCTGTTGTTTTCTCTGTTGTTCTAAGGGGTGGTGCTATATTTCTCTAAGCAAAAGGTAGAAAATAGACTTTTTTTTAAATACGATAGAAAGCATGCGATGGGATGTAAAGCCTGATAAACAAATAGCAAAGATGCTAGCAAGTGCTAGGAGGAAGTTCAGTTTTAGTTGCCACAAATCTGTGATAGAAACAAGATACACATTAAAAAAAAAAAAAAAAAGGAAAGAAAGAAAAAGGACTTGGCTTGCTGAAGGACTTGGCTTGCTGAAGGACTTGGATAGACCTTTGCATTTTTCAGTGTTTATTTGGTGATAACGTTGAGAAACAATATATGGCTCAAAGAACAACAGTCAGCTTTCCAGAAGGTGGCATGATTGTTGCAAAGTACCTCAGTCGACCAGTGGTGAACAACAATGTGTTAGAACAATTCAACTACTTTAAACATCTTAAAGTTATTTTTTTTACATTTCTAATCTATAAGGAACTTGAGTTTTTGTGCAGTTTTAATCCACCATTACTTCTTCACTTCTTCTAACCCTAGAATGACATTATTTACTGTGGCACTTACACTGTAACAGTGATATTACAGTAATAATACATCTGATTAAAGCGCATGTGACACCATGTAATTATCTGAGAAGTAAACAATGTCAATGTTATTCTAAGATCCTCTGTCGATAAACTGGTATTTAATATTTCTGAAGGTTCCTGGTAGAAGTCTTGCTGCTTGCCTTCTCAAGTTTCTTCTAACTCCTTTAATTAAAACATAACAGTACAGGGTAACTGCCTGTGCTCCTTAGTTCTGAACCTACTCACAGGAATAAACAGTGTCACGTTGTTTCTAATAGAGCTCTAAAGAAGACAGTCCAAAGTAGAAAAGGGCAAGCTTCTATCTTAAGAATTTTAAAGGAATCTGAAGTGTTCCTTACCAGAACTTTCTCGTGCATTTGTTGTCTCACTTCATGAGACTTTATTGTGCATGTTGATTTGCTACAAAGCATAATTGTTTTAATACTATTGCTAGAGTTGCTTTGTTGCTTGAAGTCTCAGAAACAAGTGAAATTATGAAAGATGCATTGTTTCAGAAAATTTAATGGAAAGCAGTGTATTGAGCTGTTAGGAATGTTTGATTTAGTAATCGATGTTCAAGTATAATGGCTTGATTTACAGAAAGTTTTGATCAAGCTTACAGTTTGATCATTGCTAAAGAGTATGTGAACTAGAAAAGGATAAATGGGATTTTAGGAGTTCTCTGTAAGTCAGAGGCTGGGTTAAATCATTCAGAAGGAAAACTTCAAATATATACCCAAATGTATAAAGAGAAAGGGAAATCTAGTACCAGTCTTGGATGAAGGGAGATCTCTTTTCAGCTCTTTTTCTTCTTGTCTATACTGAAGGTTACCTCTTCAATTTCGCCACTGCTGCTACAAAAAAGATATCTGAATCTGTTGCCGAAACAGCACAGACCATTAAGAAGTCTGTAGAAGAAGGGAAAATCGACAGTATCATTGATAAGGTATTTTATTTCTCAATTCTTGATCTAAAAGGTCTGCTTGCTTACTGTTGTGTAGCAGATCTGGCATGTGATAAAATTTCTTTAATGGCTTTAGGAATTGTGTGTTCAATAGCAGATATCTCCTGGCATGATACATGATGTGACCAAAATGTCCATTTGGGGTAAAAGTGCAATGGTCAACTTTGCTCTACTCAGTGCTGCACCAGTGCTCATTTCCTTCAGGATGTAGACATAATGGAGAAAGACAATAAGAAAACAAATTATATATATATGCTGAAATAGGACATAAGGCTGAACAAATTGGAGACAGATGGCTGGGGATGTCTCGGATGTAATTACTTTTCTTTTTCCACTTAAGTGGGAGGAAAAAAAAAACTGGCATTGGTGAGGCCCCACCTCAAGTACTGTGTTCAGTTTTGGGCGCCTCGGTACAGAAAGGACATTGAGGTGCTGGAGCAGGTCCAAAGAAGGGCAACAAGGATGGTGAAGGGCTCGGAGAATATGCCCTACGAGGAGAGACTAAAGGAACTGGGGCTGTTTAGTCTGAGGAAGAGGAGACTGAGGGGAGAGCTCATTGCTCTCTTTAGATGCCTGAAAGGTGATTGCAGTGAGAGTGGGGCTGGTGTCTTCTCACTGGTGGCAGGTGACAGGACAAGGGGAAATGGCCTCAGGTTGCGCCAGGGGAGGTTTAGGTTGGATATCAGGAAAAGCTTCTTTACAGAAAGGGTTGTTAAGCACTGGAACAGGCTCCCCGGGGAAGTGGTTGAGTCGCCATCCCTGAATGTGTTTAAAAACCATTTGGATGTGGTGCTCAGGGACATGATTTAGTGGTGGGCTGTTAGGGTAGTATGGTTAGGTTGCAGTTGGACTGGATGATCTTGAAGGTCTTTTCCAACCTGAGCAATTCTATGATTCTGTGAAATCCTACCACCTCTGTGTGTTAAATGCATCTCTGAAGCAAGATTCAGAATTAGGTCAGTTTTGTGGATATTGTTTAGTAAGGCCCTAGAGCTATATATCTATGTTTTTGTAAGACCAATGAGTAAATGAAAAAGCATAGTGTGATCCTGTTCTTTTCCCCTACCCTGGCATTTGTTTCTTGCTCTCCTGGCTCTTGGCTGCTGGCTCAAATTGTTTAAATTCTGCAGCAGGTGCTGTTCCAGTGCTTTAGTCATGAGCTTAACAGGGGAAACTAAAGCAATCAGTACCTTGTAGTGTTCTGTTTGTGAGCAAAGGTAGCTTGGAAGTGGAGGAGAACAGGCCAAAAACAACCAAGGTGTGGTGAGTCTGTGCATCTGCAAGTGTCAGAATGTGAGATGGAGCCAGCTCTCTCCTCCTGCAGCTTTGTTTCATACACCCTTATGGGGAACTAAAGGATTGCTGTATTTGTTGACTTAAAATACAATAAGTATTAAGTTCAGAAGTTCAGGTGCTTGGTGTAATCGATGTTCATGTTGTCTGCCAAATTTATTAATCAAATGACGCTTCTGAAATTCTGTTGTGATTGAATTTTATCTCCAAATTTTGTTGACTTTTTAGGGACAACTGTTTGTATATGATAACAGAGTTATGTTTCCTATGACAGTGTATTAGAGTCTATTTAGCTCAAGTCCACATGCTGGAAAAAAAGAGGGAAAATAAACAAGAATCTTATTTGGTCATTTATTACAGAAGCATTAAGGCTTATAAAGTATGCTGTAGGTACTTACCCACAATTTCCCGTGCCTAAAATACTGCGTTCTTGTATTTTTGTTCTTTGGATAATGTGAATTCCCTATTTTGACTAAAATGTGTATGTACGGGGGAGTGGAATTACAGCTTCTATAGCATCCTAATGCTTTTCTCTTACGACAAAAAAATTGCTTTTATTCTGTAAATACTAAAAATTCAGATAACTTGGAACTGGAAGGAAGCACAAGGATCTATTCTTATCATAGGCACTACAGTAGTTCTCTCACTGATGTTAACCTAAAGCCAGAGTGCTGGGTAGCTGAATGAAATGTTCTTACAGTATCTTAAAGCAGGTTTAAGTATTCACTTCCCATTTCCAGTGTCATTCCTTTTTTTTTTTCTTTCCTTCCAGTGCTTTCAACTGCAAAACAATATTTGCGTTGTTACCTAGATTGTGGCATTTCTGGCTCTGAAATCCCTAACTGTTTTGCTGTAAAATGTACAATGCTGTGTTACATCAAGCATATAACTTTCCTGTGACCATTCCCAGTTTTTTTCAGCGTTAATTTCTGTGTAGGTTATTTCTGAACGTAATCTTGTGATGTACATTTGTCAGCATGATAGTTGGAGAAATTATTTGATTTCAGCTAAGCACACATTCTGGAAGTCATAGTTAACAGTTTTATAGGTCTGATTTACTGCAGTGGGTGTATTTCTTAGCCAAGTCTTGAATCTTACTACAAGGCCAAGGGTATCTTTAAGTGTCAGTGAAAGCAGGCAGTAGTTTTTGTCTGTATTTCATATGTAAAGAGGTAAATGTATGGACAGTATGTTGATGTTTAAATGAAGTCTGTAAGCTGGGATTTTCCTTTGTGTTTTGCATCCACTGAACTTGAAAAAACTATAAATATTACTTTGAAAGAGTATGTTTGCGTGTATATATGTATTTTACTTACTGAGGTTCCCTGATTTTTATTTTAGACAATTATTGGAGACTTTCAGAAAGAACAAAAGAAGTTTGTCCAAGAACAGCAAACAAAAAAATCAGGTAATGTACGCTATTTTGAGTAATACATGATGTAATGTAAACTAAAATGTTGTAGGTATCTGCATATTTGAGCTATATCTAAGCACAATCCATTGGATTTCTGTGTAAGGAAACATTTGTACGGCTGAACCTAATATATCCTGTGGGATAGGAAGATGATGTTTTTCAGCAATGTCATTGTTACATTATCTAGTAAGGTTAGGTTTGTTTGGGTTTTTTAACCAAACTCAGCTTTTTAAAATCACCTTAAGGATCAGTGTGCTGGCAAAGCTGATCTCTTATGCTTGTTTTGAATTTTAAGTCTGTATTTACTGAAAACTGTCACGCCAATTAACTTTCCTTTGAGCTTTAGCAATCGTACCGTGCTTTCATAATGAAATAGAAAACATGAGTTAAGAGTTGCATTATAGAGTCTAATGAGTCACTGTAGGAGTAGTTGTGCTGCTTATGTTGAAGACATAATTGCTCTTCTGCTTTCCCCGTAACTCATTTGCTTTATAATTATCTGTGATCTAGAGCCTTTAAATTATCTGCCTAGGTACTATTGAGATCAGTGAACCCATCTGAAACTTTAAAATAAGCGCTTTTTTCTACATTTGGCTATATCATTGAGTTGATCTTTTTTAACGTGTAACTGAATACAATAATGTGTTACAACTTGAATGCTTCGTGGCTTTATTGTTAATCTGGAAAATATGCTGATTTTAAATGGATCATGATGAATTTTTTCATACTGTCTGTAGGTAGTTTGTTAGTTGGTTTTCTCTTGCAATCCCACTTATGTGATTGTGCTGTCTGTATGTTGTATCTATTGGTAAACCTTGGCATCTTCTAAAATATTTCTACAAGTTTCATGAAAATAGGCAGCTGGATTGACAGTAAAGGGGAGACAGGGATGCCCTAATGGAAAGAAGCATTAGCATCAGCATGAGAATCCATGTGGGTAAAAGGGCCTGCTTATGTCGATTTCACAGGCAAAAAAGTATAGGTAAATACACAATAATTCTTTATTAACTGGTTCATATGAGTTATACAATTTCTGCAGGCTGAATTTACATTGACAATGAAGAGATTTCTAGATTTCTATACATCTAGAATAGTTTTTGTGTCTGTACAGCCTACAGAAATATTCTGTAAGTATCTGTAAATGTACAAAGCAGGTCAACTGCGGTATGTTTATTCCATTTATAATTTGCTGTAATTTATTATAAACTTTTATTTTTCTCCCTCAGTAAAGAATTGATGTCCTCTGAGTGCTGGAAAATTAATGTACTAGTAAATTATTTTGGAAACGTAAGTTAGGCAAAGTTTGCGCATTTAAAGTGAGTCAAGAAATTTCTCTTGGCAGTCAGATTACCCAGTTACACAGCTTTTACCGCAGTAACTAAATTAAGAGGCAGTTAGGTTCTGGCTGAACACATAGGGAATAAACCTCCACATTTTGGTTTATAATGACAAAAGACAGCAACTATTTAAAGTATTGTTTACCTCTGATAAGTCAGGATCCATGCGTAGAGCGATCGTACGGACGTCTTATGACTTGATCTCAGTTTAGGGAAAAGGAACAATGAACTAACTTAGTGATGCAGGTCTGCTTATTTTTGTGACTTTTTTTTCCTAAGTTGCACAAGCACAAATATATTTTCCTCCTTTCAATAACAGAAGCAGCAGTTCCTCCCTGGGTAGACAGCAATGAGGAAGAGACAATTCAACAACAAATATTGGCCTTATCAGCAGTAAGTATTTTGTTTACTGTAAGATCAACAATATGATTTTTCATTTTCATAGAGGGATTTTCCATTTTGTGGTGTGATAGAATTATGTCAGAAGTGGGATTGTTTTGCTGGTTTTGTTTGTGAAATGTGGTATCCTTTTTCTGGTATCAGTTAATGACTGTAATATGTTCTTCAAAGGATAAACGAAATTTTCTGCGGGATCCCCCAGCAGGTGTTCAGTTTAATTTTGACTTTGATCAAATGTACCCTGTTGCATTGGTGATGTTACAAGAAGATCAACTTCTAAATAGGATGAGGTTTGATCTCGTTCCCAAACAGTAAGTAATTTTTTGCTGCTGATTATCATTGTACTTTCAGTATATCTGCAAAGATTTGTGTGTTATTCTTTCTTCTTACTGCCTTCAATTCCTTTGGTATCTATTTCCTCTGTATTTTATCCATACCCATTTCAAATACATAAAATAATGCGTGTGCATTGCTGTTTAGCTATCAAGGGAAGGAGCAGAAGTCTTAGAAATTCAGAACTACTAAGGACTCTTTGATTTCAGTATGGGGGAGGTCTTAATTTTTTTGAGGTCTGCTGTGTTAAATTGAAAACTTATTTCCCAACCAAAGGTAAGTGCAGCAGCAGGTTTGTTGGTTTGGGTTTTTTTTTTTATCAAAGCGGTGTAATTCACACCCCAGAGAAGTGATCACAGATAGAGGCCTCCTGGAGAAATGGCAAAAAAAAAATTGAAAAACAGTACTATTGCAGGCAAGAGGAACAATGATAAATGCTCTTTGTTGTAACCACCTTCCAGCAGACTCAAATAAAATATACTTACGT
Organism: Numida meleagris; assembly: GCF_002078875.1. NCBI lineage: Eukaryota > Metazoa > Chordata > Aves > Galliformes > Numididae > Numida > Numida meleagris. The sequence goes on along the minus strand of NC_034409.1, from coordinate 119,260,787 downwards.
GTCCCAGCACTTAACAGTCTGTTCCAGTATGGCTTCTTGATCCCAATTTTATTCCCGTTCTGTTCTCCTTTGTTGTCCCATCCAAGGTTCTGCTCTCTAAGCTTGTTTCACAAGTCAGCATTCTTGTTGACTAGGAGTTCCCAGTATTAGTCTCCATGTCTGAGGATGGAAACAGGAGGAAAAATAAATGCTTTTTGTGAGCTTTTCTGTGTTAAGTCTCCCTTTATATGGCTTCCCTTCTCCTTATACTTTTTACCCCTTCTCTGCTGTTTGCGTCTGTTCTGTTTTTCTGTCAGCTCTCTGCCATGTTTTGGGTCTTGTTCAGATCTGTCTCTGATGCTCTGCCTTCAACCTTTGGTCCTGCTATCCGTGCCTGCCCTACCTCATTTCCCAATAGGTGGCTTTGATGTTTTTTAGTTGTTTTGTTTGTTTGCATGATTGTGGGGTGGTTGTTTCCAAAATGGTAGTTTCTACTTACGGAAGGTCCCCCGGATGTGCTGACAGATGTGCCAGATAGGGGAATATTTCTGCAGCAATCTTGGACTGGCTTCTACTTGTAAATCAAAGATTACAGTTGCACCTGAGGTCTAAGGAAGGTATAGGTAAAGATAGTTTAACAGTAAAAGAATGTTGAATTTAGATAGGAAGTGATGAAAATATGAGAATGTAAATAAAGTCTGTAAGCCAAATAACCATCTTCAGAAAGAGCAATATAACGGCATAATGTTTTACTAAATTATGTATTACTGCATGATGTTTAGCCTTTTTTTTTTTAAGAAATAACACCTGATTGTATTTTAAGCCCAATGTAACTGCTGTGGAAGAGATCAAGAATTTGTATAATAGTGGCTATATTTTTTTAACTGTTTATATCATATATGTCAAAGTTTTTACTTGTGACAGCTCTGCTTACTCCTTTCCTCGGTGTATTTCTTTTTAGTTCATTGGTAGATGTTAAGAGGAACCATGATTCCATATGTAGTAGTCAATGTCTCTTTGTTCTCTCTAGTGTAAAGGAGGAAGTGTTCTGGAGAAATTATTTCTACAGAGTGTCCCTAATTAAACAGTCTGCACAGCTCACCGCGCTTGCTGCTCAGCAGCAAGCAGTAGGAAAAGAAGAGAACAAAGGCAGAGAAGAGGACAGTCAACTGACAGGTATGGAAAGGATTTGTATTGCCGCAGCTCATTACGTTAATATGTCTACTGACTGTATGTGTCAGGTGCCAGATTTTTTTATCCTGGATTTTATGTAAAATCAGGACTTCTCTCACCATGCTCAGTCTGTCCGTCCGGATGGGGAAAGGGAGTTCCGAATGCTTTCTAACCAGTTTTCCAATTTCAGCCAACTTTGCCATAATGGTGCAAGTCCCAAGAGACAAGATGCTGTGCTTGATTTGTAACAGATCTCAGCCACTAGTGGTCTCTGGTGCACTATTTTGACCTGTCAGAAGTCAGAGGTAGCTTTGGTTCACCTGTAAGGCAGCAGGCACTAGCCAACTCAGCCAGCTGGCAAGCACTTTGCACTCACTTGTCTAAGCATGTGTTAGTTTGGTTTTTTTTTGCATAGGCCTCAGTCCAGATGGAAGTAAGTTAGTGATTTGGGGGTATAATTGCTGTGGTGGTACGTGTGTAGGACATGGAAATGCATGTGATGTATGAAAGAATTGGAGTAAGATGGGTACATAAGGCTACTTGAGATTCAGCCTTGAGATAACAAGCCACCTTAACGTAGGCCTTCCCAGTTATGCTGATCAATTTATACTGTATATAGTTACTGATCCTCTTTTCAGTCACTGGGCATCTTTACCTGCATGCAGACAAATTCTGAGCACCTTTAGAGTATAAAGCGGTTTCTGGCAAAGACACAGTCATAGCTTATAAAATCATAGTCTAATGAGTACACTCACCACCCCTGAGAAATCTTTGCAGGTTGGTAGGCGTTGGGCAGGAGGAGGAAGCTTTTGCTGTACCTTGGAACAGATTTACATATCCTCCTAACATCAGAAAAACTGTCATCAAATCTACCAATGCTGATGTCCTGATGACATTGCCAGCTTGACTGACAATAAACTGATCAATGTCAAGCTGACTCCCTTTACCCTCTTTCAGGTATTACATCTTTCCATATTTTTATTTTTCCTCTTGAGTCCTGCGCTGCTATTGATCCCATCTTTGTAATTCTCCTTCAGTCTCTAATTTCACCTTTCTTATCTTTGTATGTACTTTCTCCCAGCCCTTTTGCACAAGTTGCTAATTTTCTATGCAGTCTGAGCCAAGTTTACTCAGCTGGGCCTTGGTTCCCTGGATACGGGCAGCTGAACCTTGGGGTGAAGGTAGAGTTATATTTATAAAAGGGTAGATAGAAAAAGGTGAATAATTCAAGAAATCAGTCTTTAAGATGCTAATTCTTTACAAATTTCATATAATTTGATGTCTGCAAAAAGGAGAAAAAAATGGTTTAAACAAAAGGAAGATGTCAACGTCCAGTCGCTTCTTAGCAGGCATAACTGGGAATAATCTCACAAGGCTCAAGTTTTGTGGAGGCTGCAACTTCAAATTGTTTTCCTCATGTAAAATAACTGGTCTTTATTGCCCTGCACTAACTCTTTTGTCAAAGCAGAAATTTTCTGTCTTTACCTTTTCGTGCAGGCTGTACTGAGGCTTATTCCTAATTAACTGTTTGTGTCATAACACTTTTAGAATCCCACCATGTTTATCTCCCATTTTTGTCACTTTCTGATAGCAACTTTTGTTTACTATTACCCTGTACAGGTGCCATCCAACTCAGGAATCACTGGGATTCTCACAAACTGCACCTAACAGGCATTTAAATGCATATATATCATTTTCTTTCTTTCTTGATTTTCTTTCTTTTAGTAAGAGGTTAGGGTGCTGATTTTGGTTTGTTTGTTTTTGTTTATTTTTTTTCTTTTAATTTTGTTTCCTTTGGATTTTTCATTACACGAACTGACAGGACTGTATTGTGGAGTGGTGGCTGTCATCTTCTCTAGCTTCTGTAGTGCCTCACAGTAGATCTTTATGTATTGAATCTTCTCACCTACTGCTGTCTTTATGTCCTCTTTGTATACTGGAAAAGATTGCATTTGGAAAGATGAGAAAATGTAAGGTCTGCCAAAAGAGACCTTATTCACTATTGTTTGTAAACATACTGCTTGTGGAGTCTGCTTACTATTAGTGTGCTTCTCCTTACCACTGAGCTTTTGATTTCTGTTATATTATATTCAGTTCTGATATTTGATTTCTGTTTCTGAATGTCATTGCTTCAGTAAACCAATTTTAAAAAAAAGAAAGCCGCTACCCTTTGACCGATGGTCTAGTCGCATAGACAGAAGTTTTTTCTATCATTAACTACAGTGCAGAAGTTAAATGTTAATACACAAGTTAAATGTGCATTTAAATGGACAGTCTTAAACTATGAGTTCTAGAGCCCAGCTTTTTAAACAGTACAGTACTCAAATTTGCCGAGCTACAGCTGTTTTAATGGAAGTGTCTCAACTCTAGGAGAGACAGAGCAACTGAATTTGTTGAACAATAGAACTGCTACCTCTGAATCATCCAAACACTTGGAAATTTCCAGTCAAAGTTGCTGGGTAATACCCAAAGAACTCTTCTAGTAGAACGTTGTGACTGAAAACAAAACATTTTCATTTAGGGAAAAAAATGCATCACCTTTTGACCTGTTAAGGATTTCGCATGATTCAGAAGACCAGTATAAGTTAGGCAAATAGATTTACTGCCCCAGTGACTATATTTTATATAATGGCAAAGATATACTTACCAGACTATAGTAAATATATGTTTTGTTTTATTTCAACACTGCATAGGTTTGGAGAGCTCTGAATTACCTGGTGTATTTTATATGACCTTTTTGAAAGTTGAAATCACTAGTTGGAGGCTAAAACTAGAAGTAATTGCCTGTTGGTAACTTCTCATAATGTTCAGCGTCTTCCCAAAGCTGACCGATGTCTGTGAAATAGAATTATTGCCTTCCATTTTATCTCTGTCTGTCTCCTTCTTGCATGCTGCTTTCACAGAGTTTCACGTCAATCATGATAGTTAAGGGGGAGTAAAAGGAACAAATAGAAAACATTCCGTGTTCTGACCTAGAAGCCATGTGCTTATATGTTCTGTAACAAAATGCCAAGTTCTGCTCCTTCTCTTGGTAGAACTATTTACTTGGGAATGAAATTATCTCATCAGCAGTGGAGGAGATGACGTCAGGCTAGAAAATCTAGAACAGTGCTAATGGTGTTTTAGTGACATTGGATTGGTGCTTGGCCCAGCACAGAACTGCTGTGCTGCTTCTGCATGAAAGAAGGCAGTGGAGCTTGGGGCACCTCTCTTTCCCAGTGTTTTGGGACTCACCACTGAAGAGCAAAGTTTTGTGCCATGTTCTACAGCCTCCCCCAGCCAGGAATAGTGGAGCCTTTTTGGACAAGGTGTTGGGTACAGTAACAGATCCTATGAAGATTAGAGAGGGGAAGGAGGAAAGAGGATATGACAGAGCAGTGGCCATTGAGTAGATGAGCTTTACAAGCAGTGACAGCTACCAATTAGAGAATTATTTTAATTAGAGCTGATCTCGAAAATTAAACCTGAAAAAAGTTCCTCTTCAAAAATCACTGAGTAAGCAGGAAAGATCCACCTGCAATAAACACAGCTGCAAGTTCACAGCTGCTTTGCGTGTTTAAACAACTAAACTGCTAAGCAAGCACTCCATCGCTACTGCAACTTGCCCTGTGCATTAATTTTTCTGTCAGCCACTTGGCTCATTATTGTGACTCCTCTACCTCACTGGTCACATGGGGAGAAAAGCTGGGGTGTTCTTTTCCTGAGAAAAAGATCTTTCCTTCTTTGTAAGCAGTCACTGTCTCCTTTGCACCATGCTACTAAATTAGGAACGTACAGTGAGTTTTATTAGAAAATTTGGAACAGCTTCTAGGGTTTGTTTTTTGGTGACTTCTGCCAGTGTAAAATAAGGTAAGACTTTGGAGCACTCTTCTTGTGTGTGGTTTAGGGGCGTGCATGCAGATACAGTCTGCTGTACCTAAGAGCTAACTAATACCTGTGTCAGTAGAAGTACACAGTCAAGGGAGTTCTAAGTTCTACAATAGGTGGTAACTGGATTTCCTGAGGAAGTCTACACCTCTGTGACTTCAAAGATCTTGCAGCATGTGTTGTGATTTGTGAGCATTTTATAAAAGGAATTCTTCCCCATTTCCAGCTATTCCTATTTATGTGGTTCTTTGGATTGTTTAGTAGGGGAGGAGGGTTCTTGTAATTTAACTTTGGATTCATAATAAGAAAATGGTTTGCTGAACTTGCCTTAATTAGAAATAGAAGTTTCTGTGTCTGTTTTTGCTGTTGTTGCAAACGCTTCACCTATAGCTGAATTCAGCCTTCGACCACCAGATTTCATTAAAATTTAAAATCAAATGTTTCCTTCTATATTTAAAAGCTATTCAGAATAAATGAGATCTTAAATATTTAAATGTAATTACCTTTTTTTTTCCTCTCTTGCCAGAAACAATACGGCCAAAAACACCACCTGTAACTATAAAACCTCAGATAAAATCTCAAGAGGTAAAAATGCTTATACTTTCATTTGGTATCTGTTATGTGAAACTGTTATTTCTTAAATAATTATCCATTCTTTTGAATAAGTTGTGATATGAAACTATAATAATATCTGACAGTCTGGTGTTAGCATACTAATGTTCTGTTGTGATACTCATTTTCAGTAGTAGAAACAGCAATATATCTGAAGTATGCTTTCAATTAGTATCTTGCACATTATAATAATAAAGATGTTGTTTTGGTTTTTTTAATCTGAAGAAACATTTCCAAAGCATTGTGAGTAGAAGGTTTGCATTATATTTAAACACAAGGGATGCCTTCATAAAAAATATATGCATGTGCCATGTTTTGTCTAGTGTCAATCTTAAGTACAGGAAATCTAAATCATCCATTGCTGTAGCAATCTTATTGCAACAGCAGAAGTGGCTTTGATACTGCAAAACCTTTAACTTAGACACCTAATGACCCTTGTTCATTTCTGGATTGTAAAATCAGTGCCAGAGAGTACTCTTGGCAAAAGCAGAACTGTGTATTCGCTTGGCAATAATATGCAATGGACTGAATTAGGTTGGAAAGATTTCCAAAGAATGGTCCTCTCAATCTCTTTTTTGCGTGTAGAAAACCGTTACTGAATTATGGGCAAAGCTTAATACCAGTCTTATGTGCATTTGGAAGCTACTTAGGAGTTTATTGTTATTTCTCAGCAGTACAAAAACAGAATTATTTTTAAGAGACCATTCTTCACTATACAAGAAGTACTCTTAGAGAAAAAGAGCCCATAAAGAAAAGAGTTGACAGAGTAATGCATTTGGTTTGGTTTTGTTGTGGTTTTTTTTGGTCTGTAACTAAAAGGCAGTCAGTTGCATGTGTCAGAGTTCATATTGGTACCATTCTGTGTCCCACATCCAGGATAAGCTTATATAAAACTATCTTATTACAGGAAGAGGAAGAGATTTCCACAAGTCCAGGTGTATCAGAATTTGTGAGTGATGCTTTTGATGCCTGTAATTTGAATCAGGAGGACCTAAGGAAAGAAATGGAACAACTGGTGCTGGACAAAAAGAGAGAAGAGAGTTCAGTAGTAGAAGGTAAAACTACTAGTACTTTCTGTCCTAAATACAGTAATTCTAAGATAGGTTGACTTAAATCTATAAATGTACTGTAATAGAATTTAGGAAAGTAGATTTGTGACTCATTTTCTAAAATGTATGAAATGTTCTGCAATTAAATATTGCAGAAATTAGTGATAATTATTTCCACAATCAGTGTCTTGTGCAGAACGTTATTTGTGAGGAGCTCCAGTCCAAATAACACTTGGATGGCTCTTTCATAAGTGTCGTGGAAGTACTATTTTTGTCTACCTTCCTACTCCTTTTCCCCTTTCATAGATTCGTATCTGCATGTAATTTTTCTTTATTTAATTGTGAGTAAAATACATTATTTGGAATCCAAGCTTGAGGAAATTGTTTTCTTGCATCTAGATTTTTGACAGAAGGGTTTCAGTAAGTCATTAAAGAGCAATTTGCTCAGAGAACTCTCAGCTGGCCTTACTTTGGACTGTGGAATTACCCACATTCGTATCTAGGCTTAAGTACTAACCGACACGTAACACATCAAAAACCCACCTCCTCCCCCATGCTCTTTCTTATCACAGGCAGAGTTAATTAAACTGATTAACAACACAGGAGTGCCTTCTGACTCATTTTCTTTTTGCCCTGAGGTATGAAATATGGTTACCTTTAACCTGGATTAAATGGATTTGCCTAGTTATAAATGTGAGTGAGGAGAATGCTAGCTGTATTTAAAATTATCCACAGTATTTGATCCTGATTTTTTTTTCTTAACAGTATATTCAACCAACTTACTATGTTCATTATTTTCTAAATAGCACAGCTTCCTCCCTCACCAAGATTTAAAGGCACAGAGTGAGATTCAGGTCATATTAAGTTGCAAGCCTGTAGGAAATTAGTTAGCGAAGGGACACTTGGTAAAACCGTTTTTTCCTATCTGTGGTCAGTCAGGATGTGAAGATGGAATTTCCCATCTTGAAGTTTCTTTAGCTTTGAAGAATTTTTCATAAAGTTCGAGAGAAAAGATAGACTCAGTGCAAAATAATCAAGTTTCTAGTTTTATGTAAATAATTGTGTGACAATCAGTTTGATAGTATAAGATCTCGTTTATCTTTTGCAGAAGAGACTGCTGACTGGGAAAAGGAATTACAGCAAGAGCTTCAAGAGTATGAAGTGGTGACAGAATCAGAAAAACGCGATGAAAACTGGGATAAAGAAATAGAAGAAATGCTGCAAGAAGAAAATTAAGCATTTTCACAAAATCACTGTAACCCCAAACTTTGCCTGAAAACTGATTTGGATTTCCACTTTTATATTTTGTTTCCTAAAGATCTTCAAAAGACAAGAAAATGTAGAATGGTTATAATTCCATATTGGGATACAACCAGTATTTCTGTTCTTTATGTGAGCGGTATCTGAACTTCTTCATTCTTTTAAAGGAAAAAAAAGAGACCGACACTGCAGGTTATATCTAATAAGTAAAAATGATACCTTGAAGCAACAGTTTAGTTTGAGGTATTCTTAGGTGATCAAGAAGCTCTGCAAGATTTCCAAGTCTAAGAATCTCAAGTTAAGTTTGTCTACGGCCTTCTATTTGGGGTATAGAAATTGATGTTGTATATAACTTTGTCCCTGAAAATAACTTCCTTCGCATTTACGCTCTGATGCCTGTATAATCTGTAAATGTGTACCATTTTGAGTTACGTGTAGCTAGTGGCTTTCATGTGTATTTAACTTCTCCTTAACATATGTAGCCAAAGAATGTATAGAAGACCCCAACAAATAATTTCTGATCTTTAAAAAAAGAAGTAATTCAGACTCCAGAAGAATTGCTGTTTTTTTTATTGATCAGATATGATTTGTAGGCAAACATTCAAGCAATTAAATAAGAACTGAGTTCCTACTTGCTTGAATTAACCTGTTGTTTTTATTAAATCATCATATTAAGATATACTGCCTTTCCCCAACAGAGAGAATTGGTTTTAAAGCTTCCTTTGTTCGATGACTGTTTTGTTTCCATTTAATTTTGCTGAGGGAGAGCAAATTGAATGTTTCTCTTTAAGTGCTGAAACACTTATGTAGAACTTTGGCTCGTTTGGACATCTTTATTAAATACTGTAGATATGTATAAAATTGGCTCATTTTTTTGGAAGGAGGGCATATTGAGGGGAAAACACTTCAGACTTCTGCAGATTTCAAAACTATACTTTCACACAGTGCATAAGACTTGAAATTTAAATAAAAATAGTTTTCTTAAAAGGCTTTTTAAAATTTGTATTAGATGTGGGTATTTCCTGTAGTTTTATCACTAAGTCAATATCTTTAGGTGTATAAATGAAAAATTTAATACTCTGTTTTTCATCTGTGTCATAAGATGTGACAAAGCTTTCATAAAGTCCTAAATATGAAAGAAAATGGGCAAAATGCAGTAGGATCCATTAACCACAATTGAATTATAGGCATGTTGCTCACAGAGAGTTCTCTTAATGACATAATTCTGCAGAAGACTTTTGTGAAGAGATTGAGAAAGATTGTAGCTGTAATTACTCAGTCAGTGTTCCTCTTGAAAAAAGCTAAGTAGTTTTAACTGCTGTTATGCTAAGAAAGTACTAGTTAAAACTGTTTCAGTTAACAACTTGGAGAGGAAGCCCTCCTATAATTTCCATCATGGAAGTCTGTTTCAAACATGTAAATGTTTGGTTTCTCAAATTGCTTTTGTTATTACTGTACATTTTCCCAACTATTAATCATCTTAAGCACAGTTTATTTTTACAGCGTTTTTCACTTTTAAGGTACGCTTTCCCTTCTAGTTACAGACTCAAAGTAACTCGTGGTATTGTGGTAATGAAGAGGTGGTTTAGGATCTCCCTCATATCTGAAATTAAAGCCCACAAATGGTGACTCTGTCATGCTCACTAATATTTAGACTATTCAGTGTTTAATGCTTACTCTTAAATCTGTAAGCATTTGTCAAAATTTAAGCTGGAGGCATTAGGATATCTGCTTCACCATTTGACACAGCAGCTGACACAACGTATAAAATCCCGGTGGTTTCACTCTCTTAGTGGCAGATTTTCACTGGATGATTCAGAGCTCAGTGTCACTGCTCCAAATCTGTGATTTCTTGAAAACCAGTCTGATTGTTCCTGATGTTTTCAAATTCATCGCCTGCTTATTTGCACAAGGTTTGCACATCAAGTTTTCTCTCTTCTCATGTAAGCATAGCCTATATCATGGTTATAGATGTAAAACAGAGTCTTTCAGAAAAGATCATTCCTACATATAAAACTGTGCCCAGGGGGATGAAAAGCCAGTAGCTAAGTAGCTCTGCATTTGAGAAGGCAATAATGTAGCATGGCTTAACCTGAGCTCTGCCACTTAGAGTCCTATTAAAAAGCATCTTAAATCAGATATGCAGATTTGAAAATATTAAACCTGGGAAGCTGAAATAATTTTTTTGTAATCCTGTACAGTTTTCAGGACTGTTCCGTAACTTTCTTTTAGGTTGGTTTTACAAATGTCTAGCAGCATTTGACCAGAGAGAAAGTGTCAGTTCCGCTTCTGCGGTAACAAGGTGAACACAGGTAGATCTCTTCATTTTCATGGTGAATTCTGTAGGCCTTTGTAACCCAAATGTGTCTATATATTTCCAAAGCCATTTTTTGGAACGTTATTCCAAGCACTGGAATTGTGTAGATGGTAAAATACAGCAAAAGAACAACAGTGTGAAACCAAAGGGAGGCGTGTGGTTGTGGAACTAAATAATAGAATATTAATCTGTAGAGACAATGTAACAAAAAATGTAGTTGTTTAAAACATCGGGGAAAAGCAAGCGAACTTTTGCGTGCAGAAGAAACCAAGCTTGAAGATTTTGGAGTTAACCTTTGTGAGACAAAAAGAAGATTGCCTGGGAACCATTTAGGTTAGGTTAGCTTGAAATTAAAAGTGTAGCTTAATTAAGCCATTTATAGCCATTCTAAAAAAAAAAAAAAAAAAAAAAACTTTCAATTTGCTGAGTTTCAGTAATTTTTTTTTTTTAGTTTATCTCTTCATTTGGATCATAAAACTATTTTTTTTCTCTGCTGCTTGACCATCTTCCTGTTAGGTTGATTGGGTTGTGCATATAGTACAGCACAATATGTCAATTTTTACCTTACGTATTTACAGAAATAACCCTAAGTGCATCAGCATATCACCTGACTGAGATGCATCCTTGAACTGTTGGACACTCCAATACTATTGATTTTTTTACTTTGCAATAGCTGTTACATAAAGGAAGATGAAGTGCATCAGGTTAGTTACCAGTGCCCTGAGAAGCAACAGCAGCCACACTGGGCCCTAGGTCTAGAGTCCAGGTGTAGAACACACAAAGACAAATGTAGGCATTACTGTACCTAAATATATTCAGGGACTCATAAGGTACTATGAAACTGTTACTTCTAACTAAATACCACTGCAAGAGGAGGAGCGACCAAAATAATTATCATTAGTTTGTCACTGTCATTTTTAATGAGACAGCGCTCTGCAGAACTTCAGTTGAAGAATGAATCACTTGCTTCATTTTGTAAAAGCGTGGTTTTCATCATGGGACAGACCGTGAATTCTGTGATTCCTTTGCTAATTCAGGGAATCATGGGGCTATGGCAAACCTTTCCAGATGTACTTAGAAGGTGTGCTTAATCCTAAACTACATGGGTAGAAAAATTACTTTTTCTCAATGTTAGTGATCCTGACAAAGCAGGGTAAGCCAGAAGAGAAATGCAATTAGTTAAGGAAAATATATAAAATTAGGTAAAGATCTCATACCTACTTTGATATATGATGCTATAAATAAAACACGTTTAGTGTGCATTCTTTAAATTGTATGCATGCATCAAGCCTTAATTCTGCAATTGCTTTATTTATTAAGTGATGGTTTCCATACCCTAATGTGGACGCTCAGAGCCAGATGAAGCTACTGTTTCTCTGTGTTTTCTGTCCTACCTGAGGAGAAATGACCCAATTTAACAGCCAAACAATGACCAGTGAATACACTGATAACATCTAGCTGCTTCTCCTGCTGATTTCAGAAATGTTAATGCTGGCTGTGCACTCTTTTGTGGCGTTGATGCCTGCAATTTAAACATCAAAGTTGTGCTTTTGCTCTATCATCACCAACTTGCATCTTGTATCATGTATAACAGGACTTTCAAGCCCATCATGTGCTGGGTGGATGAAAAATGCTACTCTGAGAGTATTACTTGGGCGGAGAGAAGCCCTGGCATACATTTAGTGTGGATATGAAAACAGTAAACTACCTTGATGGGAAGCAGCCTCAAGTAGTGGGAATGTGAATGAAAGACCTGGAATCATTGCCTAAGCAGGCAGAAACACGGGAGCATAGGATCCATAAGGTGGAGGAACTGGCAGAGCAGGCACCCTGCTGGTCTCTGTGTCAGCTGAGCAGAGACTGAGCTCCTGCTGGCCCTGAGTACCTGCAGGGAAAACTCATGAAGATGTCTGCCCTGAGCCAACTAGCTATCTCTGTATTGGTTCCTGGCCACTGGGTATTTCCCAGTGGAGGTGGCTGAGCTGCCCATCTTCAGAGACTAGAAACCTAGGGTGTGATGAGGAATCTACCTTGGGTATTTGGACTTCAGTACTGGCAGGTGTGAAAAACAACATGAGTGTTAGGTCAGGCAGAGCAGGCTTAATTGGATCCCCTGACTGATCATCCACTCAGGCACGACTGAAGACTTGCCTTTAGGCCCCCATAAATGACATCTGTGTTCTCTTTCAAAAAACATTTGCAAAAACTTGTAACTGGCTATAGCTCTTACCAGTACAAATATCCAGCTCTTTTTTCAGTCTTGTCTCTGAGCTTTGGAGCCCTCGCTCAGGAATGGAGGTGTGACATCAGCAATAAGCACACAGGAAAACACGCCACTCAGGTGACGCACACAGCTTTTATTTTTCTGTACTATTCCTCATCCCATTCTTTATGCATCCTGGCATCTTGCTTGTTTTTTTTAATTATAGCTGTAAGTTAATCCAGCACATGTTTACAGCATTGTCCAGGTAAGGCCCTAGGTTAATTTCTCTAATTGTCCTCATTTAATTTTAGGATCTTGTGAAGTAAAGGAGTGGTGATTCATTTGGTTGTTTTTTCCTTCTGCCTCCCCCCTCTATATTCTTTCTTGACTGGTCATTTAGTGAAAAGTAACACTGGAAGAAGTTCAGTTTCTAGTTGGTACCAGGAAGAAAGTATTCCAAAGAAGAACCTGGTAGTCCACAGCTTCTTGAAAAGGTCAGTGGAAGCAGTCAGGACAGTAACCATGAAGAAAAGGACACAATCAAATTTACTTCTGCATTTCAACAGTTTCCTCCCCTTCTTCAATGCTGTAAGAATGCTGTAAGAAAAGAAATAATGCCTTTATTTCACAGTTTCCCAGTTGTTATTGGTAAGTTTTTTGAACATTTTGTTTTAGTTATGATCAAGGCGTTCTTATTGATGTGTTTAAACAATACGGCTCAGTTTTCACCAAGTTGCCGCCAAGTCCCAACCAAATGAAGGCAATAGAAGAGTGAGTGGAGAGGCCTTGCAGAGAGATCTGGACAAATTTGAGAGCTGAGCAATCACCAACCACATGAAGTTTAACAAGTTTGTCTTTAAATGTTAAAGATACACTATCCTTTTGTAATGGAATGGAAGATCGGTTCCGAGGCTGTTGTGCTGACTGGAAGTAACTGTTCTAGCAAAGTGGCAAATTGGTTGCAATGAAAAAACAAGGGAAACTAGTTTTTCCTCAAGTTGTCAACTTGAAGAGGCTCCTAAGGATAACACTGGGTGGGGAAAGGATAGTCTGTCTTTAATCCATTCAAACTGTTTTGTCTTCTTTTTTAAAAGAAAGGGGCCTAATCTAGCTCTGAAGTTAGATAATTGCAGTAGAACTAGCGACATTTTGTTTTGAACGTTAATTAATTTAGTTAAGTCTTTAACAAGAAGTATTAGTTTTATAACTTTCATTTAACTTTAATAATTGATCATGAAAGGCTGAATTCATGAGGCTGAATTCAAGTTTATTCTTTGTAACAAGAGCGAGTGCTAGATTCTGCACCTGGGAAGGGGCAACCTTGGCTATATGTACAGGCTGGTGGATGGGACTCTGGAGAGCAGCTCTGCTGAAATAAACTTGGAAATGCTGGTGGTCAGCAAGTTGAAAACGAGTCTGTGTTTCCTCAGCGCAGAGGCAGAGGAGCTGAGGGGAGGCCTCATGGCAGCTGCTCCTCACAGGGAGCGGAGGGGCAGCGCTAAGCTCTGCTCTCTGGTGACAGCGACAGGGCCCGAGGGAACGGCATGGAGCTGTGTCAGGGGAGGGGCAGCTGGGGGTTAGGGACAGGTTCTGCACCAGAGGGCGGTGGGCCCGGAACAGGCTGCCCAGAGCAGTGGGCACGGCCCCGAGTGCCGGAGTTCAAGGAGTGTCTGGACAATGCTCTCAGACATCAGGTTTGATTTTGGGTGGTGCTGTGTGGAGCCAGGGGTTGGCCTCCTTGATCCTTGTGGGTCCCTTCTAACTCGGGATGTTCTACGAGTGGAAAGCTTGAGAGGCGTCAAACAGACGGTTTATGCGTGCCCAGCTCAGGAAGCAGTACTATTCTAAAATGTGCGAACAACCACGTAGCTTGGCTGCAGTTAGAGGCCGTGTCCGCAGCGCCGGTGCCGGCCGCCCGCCTTGCGCAAGGCGGCACCTGACAGACAACCGGGTCAGCCCGCGGCCGCCCCGCCCGCCCGCGGCGCCGCTCGGCTGTCCCTTCAAAGCCGTGACGAACGCGCCTCGGAGCGTTAATCGGCACCGGGAGGCGGAGCAGCGCCGGGAGCAGGGAGGGAGCTGCGCTCCCGCCGCCACCAGCCCGTGATAAAGCCGTTCGCCCCGCAACCGCGCAGCGAGCCTCTGTTGCCTCCCGGCGTCCCGCGACGTCCTTCGGAGCGCCCCTAGGACTACATCTCCCGGTACTCCCCGCGGCAGACCCGACGGCTGCTCCCGGTATGCCCTGCTCGGCCCCGGGCGCGGAGCAGCCGCGCTGAGCACGCCGGGAAGCGCAGTCCACTCGCCTCGGGGAGCCCCAGCGCTGCCGGGCGGAGAGCCGCGCTCGTCCCGGGAGCAGCAGGGAGGGCGCGAACTTGCCACGTGAGGCGGAGGGCGGCGCGGCGATTGGCTGCCGGCAGAAAAGGGGCGGGCGTCCGGGAGAGCTTCCGGTGCGCTCGGCCGGGCAGCTTGTTTGGATGCTGCCGTCACATCATGGCGACGCGCGGAGCGGAGGTAGCGCGGGGAGGAGGCAGCGGCGGCGGCGCGGCGGGACGGAGCCGGCGCCACAGTCAGGGCCAGGGCGGCGAGGAGGCGGTGGCGGGCGCCAGCGGTAGCCCCGAGGTGAGGGCGGCGCGGCGGGGAGCGCTCTGTTCTGGCCCCCGCCGGCTTGTCGGCGCCGCGCTCTCCGGTCCCACGCGACCTCCGCGCTCCGCCGCGCTCGGGCAGTGGGGGCGGTGCCGCTCTCGGGAGGCCGCGTTTCCCCCGGGGGGGCTCCGCGCCGGGCTCGCGGGGCGGGGTTTCTCGGCGCCCCCCCCGCGTTTTCCCCCGGCGGTTCCGCGGACGGGGGCGGGGCGCTGCCTCTCCGCGCGCGGGGGCCGCTGGCAGCACGTGGCGGGGCCGGTACTGGTACCGGCCGGGGGCTTTGCCCGCCGCCTCCTACCCGGAGTTCTTCGCTCGAGAGCGGCGTGCGGCTTTGGTCCGCGAGGAGGCGGGGAGCGTTTTTAGCCCTGCCCTTGTTATTTGAAATCTCAGCATCGCTTAATACGCACGGTGGTATGGACTAGAACTCAACCCCCTTGAATCATAGCAGGGAGCATCGGGTAATTTCTACTTCGAGTGTCTTTCAGGAACCGAAAATCGTCTGGTGATCTCTTGCAGATGTATTCCCCCTTTTGGAGCGTCTTTCTTTGTAGGCTCTTTGTGACATGCTTTCTTGGGACTTAAGAACTTGTCCGCCAGCTTTCTGCAAAAGTATTTGTCAGATGGCAGAAAAACAATTTTAAGTTTAGAGTAAGGAGGAAGTGAAGCATCCCTGTGGGAAGTGATTCATCCTGTATTAAATGTTTTCTTAATTAACACCTGTCTTAGATGCTTGCATTAAGAAGCACTGGTGACATGCGCAGCAGCTCGCCCAGCATGTAAATGCACTGACAGTTTTCATGTAGGCCTTGGGTTCCTGCAGTGAGATTTTTGCTAGAGTTACAGGAAGTGTTTTCTAATTGTATTTTTATATATAAATATATGTATATATTTATATACTTTTACTAAAAGAGCGCTTTGTGAGCACTGGAGAGAAATATACAAATCCTCTTTTGCTTGAGGCCCTGTTTGTGATAAATTGATGTTTTAAGCATGTCGAGACAAGGCCAGTAAAGCTGTGAAGGGTTGGGAGCACAAGTCTTATGGGAAGCGACTGAGGGAACTGGGATTGTTCAGCCTGGAGAAGAGGAGGCTCAAGGGAAATCTCATTGCTCTCTACAACTGCCTGAAAGGAGGTTGTGGTGAGGTGGGGGTCGGCCTCTTCTCCCAAGTAACAGCGATAGGATGAGAGGGAATGGCCTCAAGTTTGCTGGGGGAGGTTCAGGTTGGATATAAGGAAGAATTTCTTCTCAGAAAGAGTGGTGATACAGCAGCATAGACTGCCCAGAGAGGTGGTGGAGTCACTGTCCCTGGAGGTGTTCAGGAACCATGTGGATGTGGCACTGAGGGACGTGGTTAGTGGGCATGGTGTGATGGGTTGGTGGTTGAACTTGATGACCTTAGAGGTCTTTTTCCAGCCTTAATGGTTCTGTGAAATACAAAAGCTGTTTTTGAAAGCAGGAGTTCTGTGTGGCAAGGCCACTGAGAGAAAATGCAGGAAGAATGGAAAGGACACCAAAACAAGTAAGGACCACAAGCAGGGGGGTGTGAAAATGTAAGTGCCTGAGCCAATATTAAAGGCTTGAATGTAAGGCCAACAGTACTAGTAACAGAATACTTCTAACATTTATAAAGATAAAATGTTGTTGTTTAAGCAGTTGTTTCTTAATGTTCCTCCTGCTGTGCTGGGGCACCTCGCCTTGCAGCGACGATGAGTAACGCTGAGGAGGAGGCCTCAGTCCAATGTTCTGAAAGCAGATAAAGGAGTGCCTAGAACATCACTTGCAGTGTAATGACAGGACAGGGTGAAGTGTTTGTTGGAAATGACTTTATGACCTCACAGCTAAGATCTCACTTCAGAGGGGAAGCCATCTCCGAGGCCATCATTTTTCTCAGAAAGTTGTAATTAAACTGCATGGTTATTTAGGTCAGTGAACACAGCATACAGAAGTACGGCATGGAGAAGCAAACTTAACTAGTTTTGTGGTCACATGAGCACCTGGATTATTGTTGCTAGACACGTGGATGAAGGTGCACCTGCTCTGAAATTTGAGCTACCATTTTGTGCCATGTGAAAAAGCTTAATTTTTCTTGGAAAAAAAAAATCATGGATAAAATTACAACCAAAAGTGACTTTAAGCTGATTTTTAGCGCAATACTGTTATGTTAAGTGAAATTATCTTGAGTATCTACAGTGAGTAAAAATCTATTACGTTTATTTTCCAATCGCGTTTTGGTGTGTTAGCAAGTAAAAGTAAATTGCTGCCAGAAGCCTAAAATTTGGTCTACTCTGTAAACCCTTAGGATAAAGTGGCATACATCTTGGCACAAGATTATGATGTAATTGGTTGGTTATGTGTGTATGTTCTTCCTGAAGCTTCTGGGATGTTTTTGGAAAGCATTAATGGCTCTGAAGGCAGAGGTTGTAAAGCCCTCCTTATGATACAGACCGTCCGCTGCTGTGGGGAATGTAGGAAATGCTTTGGTGGTTTATTTTTTTAGGGTGCTTTGTTAACATTTAGGAGAAACAGGAAGTTGTGACAGCTATTAATGACAATCTCTTACTGAGAGGTATAGAGATATAAAAAAAAAAAAAAAGTAGTACAAAGAATAGATAGTTTAATACCAACAGTATGCCCAGCGTATTTTTAGATAGAACTGCATGGTGCAGACTTCGGAGGTACTGGAACAAATCAAAAGAGTCTGCTCCCATTACATTTGGCCATGGTAGGATAGGCTCTGTCTAGACCTTCTGGTGTAGGTAACGTTACTGGAGTGGCAACACAGAATTTGACGTAGAATAACACTAGCTTAATATCTTGTGATCGTAGGCAGTTTCATAAGTAGGGTGCCTGTCTTTGTGCTCTCACCTTTTAGGCGCGAAGCAAGGTAAAGTCTTTCTGATGTGCACCTGTTTGATCAAGGCACGAGTTGAGAGAACAGAGCAAGCTACTGACCTGAAACTTTGGGGTTTTTGAGCAGGAGTGCTGTTATGAATAATAGTCTTACAGGCATCCTCAAGCCGCTTGGCCCTTTCTTAAATGGCTTAAAGATGCGTGTGCTTTTTCTGAAATATCAGTGTCTTGTAATAGCTGGATTCACAGCTACATATATAGCAACTATCTTATTTTGTAATGGTAGAGTTTTAAATTTTGGTAAATACTGTTGACATCTTAGAGTATAAAATGCTGCATCGTCTGTGCAAGACAGTCTTCTCTTACTGAAAGTCTTTCTGGGTATGTTACAATCTTACTCAGGTCTGTCAAATGTTAATCCGTGTATCATGAAATCTGCTTGGAAGCTGGCTGGAGCCTGAGTGACCATGGTAGCAGCTGAAAACGTAGCAGTGATTTCAGTAGCTGGGTTTTGGTGGGGTGGCTTTGCTTTGTTTTTATGCAGTCAGTACTGAATCAGCACTATTATACAATGTGCTGTTGGAAGTGCTCCGTTCTGGCCGGAATGTTAAATGGAGAAGTTCGCTTGTCTGATTAGCATGAATTTTGGAGGGAAGAAGGTAACGGTTTGGGTTGTTCAGTCTGTTCCCTCAGTAAGAGGGACAATTTCAGCAATACTAATATGGTGTAGACCATAACATTCTCAATGTACTGCTGCACTTCAACCAAATCTGAAATTATCTGTAGTTTGTGTCTGAAGAGCAAAATTTAAAAAGGCTGCTTCTGGTTATGCTTTGCACATTTAAAGCATGCGCATCCAACCCCCAAGTCTTATGTTTTTGTTGCCCTCTTTTTTTTAATAAAAAATGTAAGTTTTGTAACTTACATACATTAACTACATAATATATTTTATATGTGGCCCAAGATAATTCCTTTTCTGTCAGTGCGTCCCAGGCAAGCCAAAATGTTGGACATCCACTATCTAAAGTGACAGCTTGTAACGCTAATGTAGAAAACTTTGTTAATCATTATCAGGAGGTCATCTAGCTGTTAGTGTTTGTGGCGCCTGTCAGGCAGTAATAGACTTCTCAGTTCTTAAAATGAAAAATAAACACTTTCTAATTTAGGTTAAATGCATTAGAGTTTGACTCTGTTGTCCCGCTGCTGTCAGTTCTGCTAGGATTTATGGGTGATGATTTGATGGGATTTGAACTTGTTTTTTTAGTTACTCTTGTGTGTAATCCATCAGGCTGTTGGTGTTGCTGGTAGAACTCCTCTAACCTCCGTATTCTAGCCCATGGTCACCAATTTCTAATTCTATTTAAGACAAGAAAATCAAATACTAATACGAAAATGGTCCGCTGCCATGTTGTGCTTTAGTTTTGGAGGGTGCGGGCTTCCTTGTCAGTGAGTTTCAATTTGTTCCGTGTTCACTGGAAAACCGAGAAACCAAGAGAAGGCTGAAAAGTTCAGTAGCTTTTTTTTTCCACTACTGGAAATGTAGTGCTATTATTTTCAAGTCTCTTTGAAATGTACAGGGCACGTGCACGCAGATCTCCATTCTCAGTTTTCCGATGGGTGACTGCTGTCTCCTCTGCTAGGCTTGGGAGAATGAATCTGACGTTCTGAAATTCCTTGTGTTTTTTTTCTTTTCTTTGACCAAGAATAGAGAAGCTCCTAGGGTTGGGAAATTATTGTTGTCAGTCAAGAATTGGACTGACACCTAATTTGACTAATAGAAAAAGCTCTGCTGAATTAATGAGGTGGTGTTCCCTCAGCGAAACTGCCAGATGCTTTGGAATGTGCACGTTAGTTGCCAGCTCAGAAATGACAGATATTTAAGATACTGTGGCAGTTTGCTAGTGGAGTGGGTGTTTCTCAGTCACTGACCACGTACGTGCCCCTGCCAGTAGCTTTTCATTTTTCCCCAGAAAGGGAAGAATTTTCATGGATGAAAATAGCTCCTTGTGGACGCCTTCTTGCTGACGGTGCTCCAGAACTGCAGGAGTCCATGGTACCTGTGCATCTGTGGTTAGGATAAGGTATTTTTGGCTTAGTTCCTCGCGCTCTGGCTGTGATCAGGCCGATCTTTTTTTAGTGTCTCGTGTCTTGGCTAACTTCCAGCCATCGCGAGCTCCTCTGTGCGGTTGGCAGAACGGCCTATTGCTGTGCAGTGAACTGGGCTGAGGGACTGATCTGGCTATAAACTTTGTTAGAACAAGTTGCGCAGATGTTGCTGCCAGCACAGCGGAGAGGTCGTACGAAAGAGGGGAATGAGGAATGGTTACAAGAGTGCTGCTGCTGCCCTGCGCGTGCCCACAGCCAGCCAGGCCTCCTGCTGCTCGTCGGAGCGCCTGGCACGTCTGTGCTCCACTTCTAAAAGAAATTCCTGTGTGTGTTCATGAATTTCAGAAGGCCTGAAAACACTGCCTTTGCCCAGAAACTCTGAGGTTGGGGCAGGCTGCCCCTACTTCTTGACCCTCAGAAGCCTGGCAAGAGTCTGAGCTAGAAGCCGACATCCTGCATAACGGGGAAACAGCATGTTTCAGCTGTTGTGTTGGTACTGCAGATCTGCCTCAGTTTCATGGCGTGCTGAGATACCTCTGAACTTCCCTGCTCTGCCAATGTAACGTGAGCCCTGGAGTACACTGTATTCAGCTTCTAGACAAATGGTGTTTTGTAGAGAAGCCCTGTGCTCTGTTTTCAACCATTAGTACAAAGTTCATTTCACAAAGTTTGAATGAGCTGTACGTGTTTCATATCTTGTCCTGTTTTTAGGAAGAAGCTCTCATTTGCTAAAATCGGAGTAGTGAGCCTTTCCCATGCAAATGGAAGTCTCATGGCTCAAGACAACCTAAGGAAAGAGAAAAATGTTGGGATGGATTGTTTATTACAGCAGTTCTATCCCTGTATTATCTTTATAGGCATTCATCAAGCACATTGTCTGGTGTGACTGGAGGAAGATAAAACTGCAGTGTTTGTCCATAAAGCAGGTGCTTTCTACACTTTTAAGGAGCAGTGCAAAGTGAAAATCTTCTTTTACAAGTCTAAAGATGCTTCTTAACATCTGCCCAGATTATTTGCATTTGCAAAGCTTATTGTCCTTCCTGAAATATATTGCTTTAATTCCATCTTCACAAGAACAAATCTACTTTGAGATAAGGTCTAGAGGGCTTGCTTTGATTGTAGAGAACAACTAAGCTCTCATGCATGTGTTTTTTACTATGTTAATGCATGTTTGTTTAGTGATTTCAAATTACATCCAAGCCTGCTAAAGAAAATGGGGTTTGAACTGTATCTCAAAATATATTATTAGTGTTGGCTGTGTTCCTTTGATGTTGGCTAATTCCTTTTGAACAGGAAGGTGGTCCATCCATGCTGAATGTACAACCCAGTGTAAACTCCTGGTTTTAGACGTTAACAGAATTCTTGATAATAAAATATAATCTGTAATTAATTTGAGCTTAAACAGCATCACCCTGCACATAAACAAGACCTGTTTCTGTAACTACTTGAGCTGTAACTTTTAAAGGAAATTTACTTTAAGTTCACTGAAAATAAGTCAGTGGGAATAACCACCTTAAGAGATTCACAGTAAAGTGAATTCTACTCTGCTTATCTTACTTTATCTATGCATATTGTGAAGTAGGATTGCAAACGAAAGGCGAAAAATACTTGATCACCTCAAAGTATTATCCTGCATCCTGACGTCCGTTGTTTAAAGCAGACAAAAAGAACGTCGAGGTTCTCCTTGCTCTGAAATGTTTGTAGAGATGAGGCTGTTTTAGGGAGAAGTCTGGCATTCCTTAAGCTATATGGTGGTTTCAGAATGTGTTCTGCTCCGAAATATGGAGGTACCACTGCAATGTTAAAACAACTGGAGATGTTTAAGCTTTTGGCTAAACGATGAAAAGTTTGGAGATTTAAGAAGTATTTCAAGACAGTTCTGTTTAATTGGGCAGAGATACTGTTTAAAAAATCCTAAGTAGTTGGTCTTCAAATCTGAAGCTAGCTAATATTCACATTTTTGGGGATGATTTAATGGGTGTGAATTTCAATATTTTGAAAATGAATGTGATCATTCTGGTCCTGTTTATCATTCTTGTTAGACGGGTTCTCTCCAATCGTAAGTTGACAGTCGTGTCCGATTGAAGTAGGTTAAGCTCTTATCCTTGAAAAAATGTATTTTAATGAATTTCTTCACCTTTCTTTTGGTGCAGCTCTTGAATTGTTTTAAAACTGCTGTCTTTCAGTTCTCTGAAGCTAGTATGTAATAAAGCGGTACTTAATCACGATACATCCTTGTTTTAATTTCCAGATCCTATTTCTCATGTACTTAACATTTCCTGTACTTAGTGTTGCTTTTGTGAGCTACACTTCTAAGAAGTACTATGGAGAAATGTTTTTATTTAAGTTTGGATGATTTTACACCTGAGATGACATCACATTTGTTTTGGAGCTTCACAAGCACATCTTCATGTAAATATTTTTGCAGTGATAGTGTATTGAAATTGTTCCACAGTAGAAAAAGTAATATTTTGGACTGTTGTGCTGTTTTCTTCAGTGCTCTCTAGGCTTATTCTGTTTACATGTATTTGTATACAACAGTGAGTATCACCTTGATCAACGTGAATAACAGTGGAATTTTACTTTTTATTTTGTTCATGCCAAATAAAGGTGGAAGTTACCATTTTAAATACACTGCTTGACTGTTGATTTCTGCTTTTTCCTTTCGCTTCTGAAGTTGGTCGTTGGTACAATGGAAGAAGCTCGATCCCAGGAGACGGGAATGAATAACCAGGATCAGCTGATGAACAGCAAGTGCAATGAATTGTCTAACACAGCGTTACAGCATACGCAGCCCAACTGTGACGGCCTGGAAAACACAGACATGTTGGAAAGAACTGAGTATATCACAAAGAACAGAAAGCTCCTGGGGTCCACGTGCTGCTCTCAGGAGTCTCGTGAGGAGACTCCTGGAAGGGAGGAAGCCCGTACTGATCCACCTGATGGCCAGCAAGATCCAGAGAGCGAAAAGCACAAAGAGAAAACTTTAGGTATGTTCTGTCTCATCTTTGTTTTGTAGCCAAAATTTCTTAGAATACTCTGTTAACAAACAACAGAATGTATACTTTCACTTAGGGAAAAACAGTTCTTAATGCATATGTAAGAGTCCCCCTGCTGATATTGCTGTTTTTACAGCAGGTTTTTTTTGTCATTACTAATAAGCTTTTTAACTTCCTGGTTGTTGGATTAATTTTTAAATTTGTGATTGCAGTCTTTAGTGTTCTCACTGCTGGTATTCGAATTCCAAAGGCATATTAAAATCACTTTTGTGAATATCCTTTATTAGCTAAACTTAACCTTTTGAATTAATTCTCTCAGTTTTTTCTTTCCTATTATAAGTCAAGCAAAAAATATTTTTGTGGTTTTAAGATTGAAGTAGCTTTTGCTATCCAAGTTGTGTAATGGCATATAGTCAAGAAAAACTATTCGTACTGTGATGACTTCCCATTATGCAGCTATCAAACCAGAGAACAATTTAAATCACACTAATTTCTCATGCTTCTATATCTTACTTTTAAAGATGGGCTCCTTTTGTGTTTTTTTTTCTCAATACGGTTGTGTTCCCTTCTTTTAATAGGAAAAGAAGTACTATTATTAATGCAAGCTTTGAACACGCTTTCTACTCCAGAGGAAAAGTTGGCAGCTTTGTGCAAAAAGTATGCTGATCTGGTAAGTAATTTGTAAAGATAGCAAGAGTTATTCATGTGTTAATATTAACGGTGGAATGCAAAAACTTCTAATACAGGACAGTTAATGACTTTGAATGTTTCACGGTGTTGGCAGGCAGAAATGAACACACAGGCTTCTCATGAATATTGCTTCAGCAGAGCTTGTGTCTAGTCTTTCTACTTCTAGAAGACTGTCTAAAACTAAAGAGAAACTAGATTATAATAACTTTTTGACAACCTGGTGCTGAATTGTAGTGCTAGGATTAACAGAAAATATTTTTATTTTGGAAGTATTTTCCTACCTTATGTCTGCATTTTAGTAAAGGGGACGAATGTACTTTGCTAGAGATCTGAAATAAATCAGTTTTGCTTAACTCCTGAGTGGTTGAAGGTAGAGTTGGAAAGTGTAATTTTGCTTTGTGTTCACACAGAAGAGTAGTTTAGAAAAACAAATATCTTCAGTAACAGGCCAGAAAGGGAGAACACTGTCACAGTGTCATGGTTTCATGACAGCACGTTCGGTTTCTGATCATAGGGTGCATTCCCACTCTTTAAGTAGCAGACAGGATACCTTATTCTCTAAATTAACTGATGACAAAATTGGGTGGGGAAATTGGGTCTTAAGTTGTCTTTCCAGAATGTGTCTGGAGATGAAAAACGCTGCATTTGTTCATCTTGAGATGGAGACAGCCAAGAATGGAAGTATGACATGCATGCGTTTTCCCACCATATTTGTAGATGTAAAATGAAAGTAAAAGCACATGACTGAATAGCTTGAAAAAGCCCAAGGCTTGCCTTCTCTTGTCATCAGACGTAGTATGTATGGAAACATTTCTGAAAATGGCTGCGTAATAAACATAATGGCTGCACAACGTGGCATAACTCTTCTGAAGTATTTCTTTTTCTTTTGAGAATAATAATGTCTGCAGAGCTTTGCTGATGAGCTAGTGCATTAACTTTGTAGCCACAGAAGCAATAGTAACTGTAACGTAGGTTTGCTCTTTTTTTTTTCCAAATCCTGAGTCCTCTTTGGAGGTCTGCCATGTTTTTGCTCTGTTTTTCTTGCTTTCACATGTGTGTTCTTGTTCACATGAGTGAATTTCCTTCAAAACTGACAACTTCTCTAAGAAACCACTTTCTTTTAAATGAGAAATAACAATTCTGTAGTGCAACTCAAGGATATTGAGGGAAAATACAGTAAATGAGTTGGATCTTATAAGCAATTGTTTGTGCATGTGGTGCCTTTTCTATTTGAGCGAACAGCTCTCATGTCAAGTCAGAGATGATGGCCTGTATGAGGAGCTAGGTTAGAATGAATTCCATAATTCTTCTGAGAGAAAACATTCTGCACCATCTTTATTTTTTTACTTATCTCGTTAAAGGAAAGATATCAAACTAATTGAGGAACTGCTAGACTAAGTGATAGTCAATCCCTTCAAGAAGCTTGTCAAACGGGAGAGACCTGTTCACGTCATGATTTTTTTGCCCCTTCCAGGAGAGGATCCATCATCTATTGTTAGAATCACCAGCCAAGAGAACCAATTGCTCTCCCTAGCAGTTCTCAGCATCATGGGAAGTTGGGTGGGAGCTCATGCAAGTGTAACAGTAGTTTAGTGTTAGTACTTAGTGGTGCTCTGTTCCCCTTTGGTTCAGTTTGATCTGGTTGTGCTCCTTTTAAGATGCATTCTTTCCTTCACGATCATGGTGGTGAACCACTGGCATAGGTGTCAGATTTAATGCCAGCAGAGGTTTGAACTGACAGTATATGACAGTGCACCTACAATGCTTGTTTTCTTTTTTTAAAGATTCATCATCTTTAAAGCTCACTGTCAGGTTTTTCAGTGGTGTCTCATGAAAAGGACTGTACAATAAAGGTAGGAATGCCACTCTCCTGGCAAAAGATATTCCACAATTTTTTTTCCCTATTTTGGAATCTATCAGAAGATCAGTTTGTGATGCAGGAAGGTTTGCATCCTTGGTGATATGACTCAAACTGGCATACTTTTACAGGCCTGAAGTTTCATAGGCATGCAGACAGTAGGGCCACTTGAAGTGTTTTTTTCTGTCCACCCAACAAAAGGAGTTTTTATGTTTGTGTATCAAAATATTTTGTTAAGGTTACTTTGCTCCAAACTAGATGAAATACAGATTTTATTTGCTGCTGCCATGGTGATCCTTAACTCTATTCTTTCTTCTGTGCTTTAGCATTATTTTGAGCTCTTTCAGAAAACCATCGTTGTATTCCATCATGGTGATGTTCCTGGTTGCCAGCCTTCTCTTCCCGTGGTGTCCTGAGGCTGAGGCACTAATAAGGAGCAGTATTGTGCTTAATATTGTTACCACCTTTACAGTAGTTCAAACTCTAAATAATGTGGTTTCTTGGGGAGCCCAAAAATCAAATGCAATGAAACTTGCTCTTGACTAGGTATTACTGAAAGAAACTCTTCAATTCGCTGGATTTTCATAGAATAGATTTTGAAGTCTGCACTGATACAAAGTTTAGCAATGTCAGCTACCATCCAAATAGTGTAAAGGAAATGGTTTCAAAAGTTTGAAAAAATGGTTTCAAAAGAGGATACAGATCTTCTAAGTCACTGAAGCCTGGGCTATGCTGCTTTAATAATATTTGACTTGATTTGTGTCAGAGCTGCTGGCTGTGTCTGTTCCTTTCTGAAGTAACTTAGCATTTTAAAAAACGTTATCAACTATTTCTTGCTTCAGTAGGAACACCTGCTAACAGGAACACAGGTCCATGGTTTTCTTCTTTTTGATAGTAAAAACAAGACATGCTGGATAACCAGTTGTGTATAATTTATAGATAAGAACGAAAAGAACTGTGGCTTGCTCAAATGCCAGTCTAAGTTGACTTTAAACTGTATCTGCTGCATCCTTCTTTCTCAGGGCTAGTCCTGCCCCTGTAGTTGAACACAAGCTGATAGCCCACGGTCAACAGGTCTGTGGTCCATGTTCTTCAATGGCAAATGTTTGTGAAGTTGGACTTGTGTGCATTTTCCTCTTCTGTCCTTACGTATTTAGAGTAGCCTTTAGGATGCTGGGTGTTTCTTTTTAAGATCAGTGGTAGGGGGTCAAATAATGAAATTACTTAATTTGTTTGCTTTCATATGAAATGTTTACATATTCAGTCTGCTTTTGTAGATGCGTAGAGATAATCTTGGCTATGTTTATTTCATAAATGCACTCTCTAATGCTAGTTGGAAGAGAGCCGGAATGTTCAAAAGCAGATGAAGATACTACAGAAAAAGCAAGCACAAGTTGTGAAGGAGAAAGTCCACTTGCAGAGTGAGCATAGCAAGGCCATTTTGGCACGCAGCAAACTGGAATCTCTCTGTCGGGAGCTTCAGCGTCATAACAAGACTTTAAAGGTTAGTTTATTGACATAGATTATGATGCTGGGGATGGTGGTGTAAATCCCACATATTGATTGTTGCTTAAAATTAAGCCTGCTGCTTTTTGCCTACTGCTTTGTCCCACGTTTATGTTATTTATATCTGTATATATAAAGTACCATGTGGCATAAGCATACCTGATTTTTAAGGTAAAGAACATGAGGATAGTTCAACTGGCTTTGAACTATTCTCTCAAACTGGTTGATAGGTCATATTACTTGCACTCTGTGGTCTTGTCATGTTTATTTCTGGGAGCGGTAGTGATGACTGCTGAAAAAAATAGCACAACTGAAATAACAGCAGCACGAAATGTCAATGTGTCAGGAAAAAAAAGGCATAATTATGTCAGAATACAGTTGCTAGGAGTAAAATGGAAGAGCTATGAGATTCTTATCTGTAGTCAGCGTAGGAAATTGCATTATAGTGTCAGTTCTGTTTTTAACATTTAGGTAATTCTTATTCTTGCGAAGGTATTCATGCAGTGTCTTGAAATGCCAGTAGGAATAAGAACAAGGTTCTCTAAAGGCTTTGCAACTTCCAGATACTTCATATGAGTAGATCAGTATAATGTTACAATTGTGGCTTATTGTTTACAATTTAGAACTTGAAACTGTACAAAAATGAGTTACTGCTGTCATTTCTGACAAAAAAAAAAATAAGGAAAAGTTGCATGGTCTGGCTTGAACATCATTACTTTCTTATGATTTCTCATAAAAGGAAGAAAACATCCAGCAAGCACGCGAAGAGGAGGAAAGGCGAAAAGAAGCTACTGCACACTTCCAGATTACTCTGAATGAAATTCAGGCTCAACTGGAGCAGCATGATATACATAATGCCAAGCTCCGTCAGGAAAATATTGAGCTGGGGGAAAAACTGAAGAAGCTCATTGAGCAGTATGCCTTGCGAGAAGAGGTGTGCTTCTGATGAGATTCTGTTAGTTCTTTATAAGGATAAAACCCTAGTACTTTACACCCAGCATATATATGACTTAAAATATTCTCTTTACTGCCTTGAAAAGTGATGCGGTCGTTTGGCTCGCTGTCTGCCATTTCTGTGGTTTTGCATCTCTGTGTTCAAAGTGTATCGTAAACAGTCTCTCACAGTGAAGGTCACCAAATAGAAATAAGCTGTCTGGAGATTGTGGAATCTTTTTGCCCTTGAAAGTATTCAGAACAACCTGATCACTTTGAAGTTGTCCCTAGTTTCAGTGGCCATTTGGATTAAAGAACTTCCAAAAGTTATTTCCAACATGGATATGCAGTAGTATTTTAAATTCCTTGAGAATGTAATTTCACATTATGTTGTGAGAGGAAATATTAGTTATTCTTTGTCTTATTTGTTACTTCATTTTTTTTTTTTCCCTACAAGCTACTTTGTAGCTCTTGTTGTTGGCATTGAATCATATTAAGCTATCATGCCTTAAGGTTGGGCTGGAGTTATGGGAATGACTACATTTCAGGGCTGAGCTAGCTTAATAGCAACCAGTACATAAACTAACCAATCTAAGCACGGTTAGTTCTTAGTTGGCATAGGAGAGCTGGAATATGGCTTTTTTTTTTTCTAATCTGGATCAGTGAGAAAATTCACTGTAGACTCTAGTTCCTGATCTTTTGTGATCATGGAATATTTATATAAATATACATATAAAATGGGATAATTTGGAGAAGACAAAAGGTAGCAAGTTGCCTTGTGCAACTGTATGCTTGGAATTAAGACTATAATTGTTCATTGTTTTGTGGAGTTTCATCAGCCAAGCCTGTTTGCAAACCTTGCTTGTTTTTTTGAGCTTTTATAAATCTGCTGGGACAAGAGCTCCTAGAAGAAATGTTCAAAGTAATTTAAAAGCTTTAAAAGAAAGAACAGACTGCTTGCTATAGCATATAGCATATAAAAACATCTGGTGCAAAGTGGTGACGCTATTCTAATGAGTGTAAGTATACTTCTAACTTAGGCTTCTGTGAAAGACAAAAGTGTAGTTACATGGGACAGAGGGAAAAATGCATTTTAAAACCATCTTCTGCTGCTTTTTCATTTGCATAAGGCTTCTCAAGAATGTTTCTTCCCCATACGCATACATATGTGTACCTTAGTTGACCTGTGTACTGTTTATCTTTGACTAATGTATTTTTTTCCTTTAGCATATTGATAAAGTGTTCAAGCATAAAGAACTGCAGCAGCAACTTGTGGATGCCAAACTCCAACAAACTACCCAACTTATTAAAGAAGCAGAGGAGAAACATCAGCGGGAAAGAGAGTTTGTAAGTGAATTCTGTGTATGTTAAAAGGGAAACATCATCACACCAAAACAGACTCAGCATGATTTATTGCAAATACAGCAAACGGTAAACTGAGGGGCATATATTTTGAAAGTTAGAATAGCTTTTCAATGTCAAGACTGAGGTGTAAGTTCTGTGTGTATGATGCATGCAATATTAATGTCCATACACGGGCAAGTAGTGTTACTGTTTGCGTTTACTCAGTAAATGGGCTGGATATCATTTAGATTTTTCCTAGATTCAATAATGTTTTGATCTGAAACATCACAGGTACTTCCTTGCTGTCTTTTGATTCTAAGTTCCGTTTTTATGCTATAGGTTGTAACAAAAGCAGAATGAATTGTACACTTATCAGAGCATCTGTCCCCAAAACTATCCCTGCTGTTTCACTTCTGTGTTGGTAATTAGGAGTTTCCTTGCAGTCTCTCAATAAGTTTGCTTTCAGTTAAAAATAATAGTCTTGTAAGTTTGTTGCTCTCTTTTACTGGAGCTGTAACTTGCAGAAAAAGCAAGGCTGTTGCCTAGATAATCTTGGAGTGATCATCTACTGTTAGACTGTATAAATGATTAAAAAATAATTTTGAAACCTGAAGTTGATGCAAATCAGTTGAAGGATTGGTCTCAAATTGTCTCAAAATTGGTTTGAACTAATCTGTAAAGGTGATATTAATGCCTGGAGAAGTGGAGGTGGAAAATAAATTACAGAAGTTAAAAAAGAGGTATAAGTTACATATAGGTCATTAAAGAAATACTTGTATAATTTTAGCAGATTAATCTTGCTACCAAAATAGAAACATAAATTGTATCATGCTGTTATCTTAAAAACAACAACAACAACAACAAAAAAAACCTCTCAGTAAAGTAGTTTCTGTATGCCAGCACATGCTTTAAGTAGTATACTGAGGTATGGTAATAATTAAAGAACAAAAAAAACCCCACAAAACAACAATAAAAAAGTGCATGTTTGAGGAAACGTGGTTGGATGGCCCTTAGGTGATATTAATCTTTGTTTATTCTCATCATAGATGAAGTTCTTCAAGCTATTCTTACGAATTATTCCTTATGTACTTCTTTCTCCTCTTGCTTTTTTCAGCTGCTAAAAGAAGCTACGGAGTCCAGACACAAATGTGAACAGATGAAGCAACAGGAAGCACAGCTGAAGCAGCAGGTATGTTTAAAAATGGAATACTCTTTGATAACAGATTTATGACAGTAGTGAAATGTAACACGACTCATGGGGGAAAAAAAAAAGGCATCTTATCATTCATCAGCTACAATATGTTTTGTTGGGAAAAGAACTTGGTGTTTTAATTAAATCTTAAATTTTATTTTCATCAAGTAACTTCTCAATAGCGTGTTACGAAGTATGAACTGCAGAGACTTGACATTTACTGCTTGCTGCTTAATGCCTTTGGAGAGTACTAGGTGCTAAACAATGAAATGCTGGAGTTGGTGTTCTTTTCAATTACCAGCAGTAATCTACTAGTACTGTCTATTTTTTGTGGTTATTTACTATTCTTCGCCTATTCTGAAACTGCTATCTTCCAAAGGTAATTTATCATTTTTGTAGCTTTTCAGGACTGGAGAGACCCTTGTGACTCTTCTTATAGAGTTGGGTGTGGATTTTTACCCATGTAGGTTTTAAAATTTGTTCTTTACTGTCTCCATTCCATCCTACTGTGGGGCAATGGAAGCAAGAAGTGTTTTGTTTATCCTTGTAGTTATTCAGAATTTTTAACATAAAGCTGAGTGTCCTTAGAAAACACTGTCTTCAATTGTTTACTTGCTGTAAATGCTTCAGCCAGATCCTCTCTGAGAGTGGAGAGATGGGCCACAGTTTTTGCTGTTCTGGATCAGTTGCAGTCATTGGCTACATTTGAGCTCAGCCCATGAGGCGAAGGGAAGTGGTAGGTTCAGCTAATATCACAGCATCTGAGAAGCAGCAGGTAGGCCTTTCACTGTAGGCCTTTCATTGCTTCAATTTTAAGTTTTGTATTAAGTCTCCTGGGAAGCTGTTTCATGACTTTTTTTCCCCATATTCTACCTAATTCTTTTCCAAGCTTTCCAAGCAGTTAGATTTGAAGTGTGTGTGTGTATCTAGTTAAAAGATACGTGCATATCTCCACTAGAATTGGCCTTGTTTGGATGGATCTGGACATTGATGTTTGGTTTTTTTCTTGCTGGTTGTCCCAGATAGTTTTCTTTCAATGTAGTATTTTATTTTATCTTCAAATAAGTTACCTTCTATTTAAAATCCCACTGCCTTCTCTTTTTTTTTTTTTTTTTTGCTTTTTATAGTAACAGTGGGTGTACTGGTGGCTTTCTGTGGTCAGCAGATGTTTTTGTAAAATTAGATGAACTAGGAAGTTCAGTTACATTAAAGGCATAGAGTCATAATCTACAGGTCTGAAGTAAGACATGCTTCTTTCATGAATTTTCCTCTTATTTTCTGAGGAAAATGTAGAATGCGTGCCCTGAATTTTATAGTCATGCAATCCCTGATATAACCAGTTATCTCAGTTCTCACACTTGAGATAGGAAGCTGCTAGTAAATAGTCTTTGCATTTGAAACTTCTGTATTCTCCAAACATCAAATTACATACTCATCAGAATGTACTTCTAGCTTTGTGCTTCACATTAAAACCTTTTGGGGAAAATTATGCTAATTAACATATTTTGCTGTTCCTGGTGACTGACCTTGTGGTGCAGGGCAAGAAAATTTTCTGTAACTGAATATTAATGCTCTTCAGTTATTAAACTATGGCTTTTCATTATTGAATGAATGCCTTGTCAGTGTTCACTTCCCGTAATTTTTGCTCACTGCCTGGATTTTGTAGGTTATGAATATATATCTTGAATTCTGGATTCAATCATGTTTATTTTGTCCCAGCCTTGATTGTTAGCTTTAGCTGATTTAGAGTGGAATGGTAGATCTTTTCTGAGCTTAATTCTGCTTACCATGTGCTGAATTTCCTCTATATTGAAGTCCATGGGATGGGCTTTTTTTTTTTTCATTGGGGAGGCAAATTTTTTGGCAATGACTAAATGCAGTGACTTGGAACATTGAATTAAACACAATATCCCCTTCTTCAGAATATTATTGTTATATTAACATTCATCACTCTCCTTTATGTATAATTTGAATACCATGTTTTTAAGACTAGTTCTGCATACTCCTCAGAAGAAAATTGCAGGATAGCATGAGAGAGAGTTCTTTAAAAAAAATAACAAAATCGTCTTCTGCGTCAATTTTCCCTTGTACCTTAATGAATATTTTTGTATTTGTGTGCAGCTGTTCGGATTAATGTTCCCACCCTTTTACCAACAGCTTTCTCTTTACATGGATAAATTTGAGGAATTCCAGACCACCATGGCAAAAAGTAATGAACTGTTTACAACCTTCAGGCAAGAAATGGAGAAGGTATTTATAGGATTACTTGGAGTATCATAAAGAATAATATAAAAACGCACGCTGTTAGTAGTATGCATTTTAGATCCCAAAGAAGTGTTCACTTTCTGAACATACGTGTATTATTTTGAGACTTAATGTGGATTTTAAAATAGGGAATAAGGATTTGTCATATCATGAGAGAGAAATGTGTAATTTTGTTCTGTGGTGGGGTTGTTTTTCGACATATCTGAGTCCTGGTGTCAGTTTTATCAAAGACATGCAGTACAGGTTTGGCCTGCTGAGCTTTTTAACTTCTTTTAATGGAGAATTTCATTAGCTGTTCTTAGAAGTTAGTAGTCTGTTTCTTGTTAGGGAATCAGTCTTGTTTTCTTTGAAAGCAGGCTTAATACTTGTAGGGTTACTTTTGTGCAGAAATACTTTCCTATAATTTGTTCAAACCAGACTTGGAAAGTAGCATTATAAAGAGTCAAATTATTAATGTATACCTACCTACCTGTGTTGCAAAGCAAGCTGTGGAAATAAGTCTTCTATTCTTTTGTAGATGACTAAGAAGATCAAGAAACTGGAAAAAGAAACTATAGTGTGGCGTACAAAGTGGGAAAACAACAACAAGGCTCTTCTGCAAATGGCTGAAGAGGTAATTATTCGTGTCTTTTAAGCAGCAATAGGGCTACAGTACAGTCTGCATTCCAGAGAGCGTAATATGTTTCAATATTAGATAGAAGAAACTGTAGCCACCTCCTGGATTGTCTCCCAAGCTTTCTGGTGTGTAATGGTACAGTACAGTTCTCCACCAATGTGGAAAATGAGTTTGGGTTTAGATAATAACTTTTCATGACACACACACGCACAAAAAAAAAAAAAACAACAGAGCTTCAGCTTTCCTTGCTCGCTTTTGCCAACCTTGCCCATGATTGGTTGGATACTGTGTATGAAGAAACCATGCAAGCTGAGTGGATTGTATGCTAAGTTCAGTCAGTGCTGCAGTGGAGATCCATTCTAAATACATAAGACCCAACTGAAGGAAATAATTTGTGGGTAAGGAATCATTTACTTTCTTGCATTGCTGCTGCTTTTGCTGTCATGAGGTGCCGTTACTTAATTGCAGTCAACCAGGAGAGGAGTGAAGTGTTCACACAGACGTAAGAATACGGTTCTTAGTTTTTCTCCTTTACTTCTGAATTCCATGTTAAATATGTTACGGATGATCTTGCTAAGCTGTGCTGGATATCCCTAACTGTTGTATAGGTTCTGCTATAGTACTTCATCTTTCTCTGTCCGTTTAAGGAGCTAATTAGAGAGCCATGAATGTGGTGGTACCTTCTGACCTGGGTTCTGCTGCTGAGTCATAGGTTTCCCACTTACATTCCCTTATTTTCCTATTGTTACCACTATTTGGGTTGATTGATAGCTCTGTGGGACTTCATATCAGCATCTTAGCTGATAACTCAGCCCATAATTAGCTTTATGTAGTTACGTGGCTCTCATTAAGTTGCGAAAGGTGTCTGTTGCCACTCTTGGAAAAACCCTCTGAAGTGTAGTGTCAAGTATTCTCAGCTAGGATTTGACCTATCAGATGAAGTAACGCTTCATTTTCAGGATTAAATAATGGTGATTATTTTCAGTAAATAATAATAAAAAAAAAACGGCTGTATCATAAAACTTCTGCTTGTTTTCTGCTCCTCAGAAAACAGTAAGAGATAAAGAATACAAGGGCTTTCAGATAAAACTGGAGCGTTTGGAGAAGCTATGCAGGGCCCTTCAGACAGAAAGGAACGAGTTGAATGAGAAGGTGGAAGTCCTTAAGGAGCAAGTTTCTCTCAGAGAAGCAGATGTGGATCTAGCTGTGCAGGTGTTGCAGTCCTGTACGCTCAATTCCCACGAGGAGTTGGAAAGTCCCACTGACACAGAACCAGGAATCCAGCCCAACACTGAATCACACGCAGCAAATCGTTCCGAAAAGACTGTCTCAACAAGTCCTGTTCCTGGCACTGAATCTGTAGACTAAAATGAAGTGTAAACACTGTATTGAGAGATATATTTTGTGTATAACTTTCTCTGTTGGTGGTAACTATTGGTTTTGTGGTGAAAATTTTCTTACTTTTTCTACCATATCTGTATTTTCTTAGAACTACTGGACTTATGTGGTACAGGAAGCTGCATAGCAGCTTTAAATAGCTTAAACTATAAATTTTCCACAACTGTGTTGCACATCTGCCTCATTTTTTAAAAGAAAATATTTTTCCATAGAAGGATGCATGTGCATTTCCTCCCCGCAACACAAATCACTGTCACTGGAGACTGTGCAGATAGAACATGGTTAGGGGGAAGTAGTGACAGCGTGTCACTTTTTGCTTTAAAGAACAGCGTTCTGGTTTTGTTCATTGAGTTGCCACTCGATATGCTAAAGATTACCATTTTTCATAAATTTGTCTATACGAGGATGTCTAATGGCCAGTAAAAGTGTCAGCTTTCCCCTCCAGTATGTTTTCATATATTTGAATGGAAAAAGTCCAGAATACAGTAAAATGTACATTTAAGGGGTTTTATATACTTTGTGGTATGGGGGAAAAAAAAAACAGCTTTGAAAAATGTTAATTTGCAGCTGGTGAAACAGGGTGTACAACTTCTTTTCAGATTTCTCAGGGTTGTGTTGTAAAGGTTATTTTGGACTGTCCGCCCTACCTGTGAACGTGGTAAACTCAAATGTGGGGGAAAACGTACAGCAACACGATGGAGTGGGGTTTTGCAGTTGGGTATCCTGTCACACAGAAGTTGGTCTTGTTCTTCCCCTCTTAGCTGCAGTGTGTCCCTATCATATGATTATGCTGCCTAGAGAAATCCAGTGTTGTCTGGACATATCTCTGCGGATTATCAGAAGAGCTGTGAAAAAAACATGTACTGCCTGAAGTGTAGAAGACACAAGCCTCTGCCATATAGGAGTTTTAATAGCTGTGTACGCACTGTATGTAAGCATATGCTGTTGTAACTGAACGTGTCCATTGGAGTACATCTCCTGAAGCGTACGTGGAGGATCTTGCACTCTCAACCTGGATGCTGTACCAGTTGGCGGAGTGCCTCCCCAATTAGGTTATCTGGTAAAGATGGTACTTTAGATCGTTATGGTAACATGCCACAAACTAAGCTCCTCCGTGGAGCTTCAGCCATATAGGCTTTTCCTTTAAAAAAAAAAAAATAAATCCATATTTTGACTTCTTCAGAGAGAAACTAGGACCAACATTTTCTTTTGCAAGGTAATGCGTGAAATAATTACGCGCTACCCTTAACTTTAGTTCACCTGTATTTACCTTCTAGTTTGGGTGGCTGTCGTTGTAAGGAAGATGAAAATGTGTAGCCTTTTCTGGTACTTAAAGTTCTTTGCACTTACTTGGGAGGGGGTTTCTGAATCAAGCACATCTCTCAATGAGCTTCCCACCCTCATTGCCCTTAACAGTTTAGTGGCTAAATTACTTGAATGTTCAGGCTGCACTGAGCTCCTGATCCTTTTTCTGTAGTGATGTACATTGAAATAATGTAGCTGTCTCTTAAAGAGAGTGAGGTTGTGTGAGGCCTGATAAATGTGTTGTAGCTCATACCACTGAGAGGAACTGTGTGAAACTGACATTTCTTACCTGGTGGAGTGAACGGGAGGCCGGCGGTGTTGTAGATGAGTGCAGGCTTTGTGCTTGTGGCCCAAGCACAATGCAGGAATGAAAGAAGGTAGCAGTGAGTGAGCAAGTTATACTCAGAGCTTTGAAATGTTAATCATGCTGACTGTAAGGCTTGAACGTACTGGAGAGAAGTGTTTCAGACTTGTGATTCCGATGACTTGCTTTGTAGAAACAAACTGTTTAAACAATCGTTGGTGCAAGACCTGGTTTTCAGCAAACACTAAGCGTGAAATGATTTTCCTGAGGGAAAGTGAAAACCTTTGTATCTGATGCATCATACCCTTGGCAAGGTGGGACATGCAGTTTTCTATTTTTACAATTTATTATTTGGGCATTTGTATCTTTAACAATCCTTTCTATAGTGCTTGTTCTATATGGAGGCAAGAGTGGATTTTGGACCCTGCTGCAAGAATACTTTAAAGGGCTTCTAGAGACACGACAGGTGTATAGAACAGCAATATATTTGTTACCTGCTTAATTTGTAAATGAAGCAGAATGCCCCAAGTAAAGGCTTTTAAATTGGGGATACCCATTTCCTACCCATAATGTACCCCTGACTTTTCATTTGGCTAAATTGAGCTGTACTTTGCTTCCTGAAACCAGTCAGTACCTTTTCATGCATTGCTTAAAGTGTTGTTTTAAAACAAAACATACAAACTTATGTTAAGGGATGAGCTCAGCACTCTGCCATAGAGCAGGCTCTTGCACTGCCAGTCTGCAGCCAAGTTGGCTCCTCCAATGGGGTTTTAAGTAAACTTGTGTTAACGCCTTTCTTCCACTACCATGGACTGTTGAATTGGGGCTGTAGATGGATGTAGCCTGAAATACGTATGTCTGGTCATCAAAACTCTGGGGCCTGACTGACGGTTTCACCATGATAAAACTGCGAAAAAGCTGCATTACAGTGATGCAAGACCCAATTAGGTGTATGCGTACACGAGGAAGTTAGGGCTGTAGCTGATGTTTTGTCCTTCCTTTCATTACACTTACACCTGGTTACATTACAGTTCAATTCTCAGGTGTTGCAGAAAATCTACCTCTTTGGACTGTAGATGGAAATAACTGTGAAAAAAAAAGTGATGCAGAAATCTAGTTTGTGCTAAACACACTGCTTTATTTTTACAACCCATGTCTGCTTTCATGAGGAAAAAATGATAAATGAACAGGCAGTCTTTGTTTTGCTTTTCAAAAACATTTTGTAGAGATTTTTCACTAATGTGAATCTGAAATTTTATCTACTCGATTCTGTATAGATTAAGTAAATAAGTATGCTTAATATATTGGCCTCTGGGTTCTTCTTTACCATCACGTTCGTGCCTCACTGGGGGCCTCAGATGGGGCTGGCGCTGGTGTCAGCCTGGCAGCAGTGACAGAAACGTGGCCTCTG
The DNA here is from genome assembly GCF_002078875.1 of Numida meleagris. NCBI lineage: Eukaryota > Metazoa > Chordata > Aves > Galliformes > Numididae > Numida > Numida meleagris. Next base: position 119,222,911 of record NC_034409.1, on the reverse strand, counting down.
CACGCCCTGGGTCAGGCTATGCCACTCACTTTCACACCAGTCACCCCCACCCTCCCTCTGCTATTTACCCATCAAATCAAAACCGCACTCAGAGCGTGTTCATTTCCACTTCCTGGATGAGGTGTTTCAGTGGTTTCGTACTCGTGAGCAACAACTACAATTAAGTGGGGTTAACGAGGAAGTGCTCTGTCTTGTCCTGCAGCAGCTTTCGCTTCTTGCTTTAGTGCATCTTCCCAAGCTCCTGGCTCCCTGCTGAACTGATGGCACCAAACCCTCCCACTGGAATATTCAACTTTTTTTTTTTTTTGCTTTATCTGCATTGCTTTTACAATCAGTCTGGAAAAAAAAAGGTGTAGAAAGATGTATCCATGCATGATGACCACAAGTCAGTGCCTACCATGCCAGGAGCTCCTGCTAACAGCACGCAGAGCATTGAAAACTTCAAGCCACAACTGCAGCAGTAACACCAAGGTGAGATCAGTAATAACAGAAATGGGCTACACACCACATGCTGACACAAAGCAGCCAGTAGGTCTCAAGGTAAATACTGAAGAATGCTGTTCCCTGATGTACCAGAACATGGATGATAACCTGCTGCAGATGATGACCAGAAGCCGTGCCTGGGAGGGCACATGCTGGAAGGAACTTAGCTCATGGTGATACACAGAAGAGCATCTTCCTGAGGAACGAACTCCTGAACCATGTTCTTTCTTCCAAGTACCGATGCTTGTAAGAAGGGAACACATTAAGCTACTAGACATAGGAACATCCAGGCCCCTCGATTCCCATGCAGACCACAAGAAGTTGTATCAAAATTCCTTCCCATTCAAGTCTCCCCTCAAAAACGTAAATATTTACCTTAAACAGAAGCTTTTTGTAAGTGAATGGTTGAGTGGTGGGTTGACCTTGGCCAGCAGCTTAAGCACCCACACAGCTGCTTACTCACTCCCCCACCCAGCATTACAGGGTAGAGAAAAGAAAGAAGAGAGAAAACTCATGAAATTAGTTGCCATTTTCCAGCAGCAGGCCAGTATCTTGTCAGCCTCTTTCACATATTAATGTATTTCAAACAACTGCCTGACCTGCTTTTACAGAAGAATTAAACCAGCAAAAGCTACAGGAGGGCTCAACCCATGCAGTATCAATTCACCAAGATCACCTTGCCCTGCTAGAACCTACATCTTGAAAATCTTCAAGTACTGCACTTCCTCCACCACTTCAAAAAACCCCAAACCCTGTCACTACATCTACTCAAGACCTGCACTTCATGGGAGTATGGTAATCTATTCCATATTTTCTGCATCAACAAGACAATTCATCTCCCCAGACCTTTAACTACCGTACACATTGCAAAGTGAATTTTACATACCTTTACTACAGGAATTAAATGAGACTCTGGACAGGCTGAATGGTTGGGCTGAGGTCAGTGGGATGAAGTTCAAGAAGACCAAGTGCCAGGTCTTGCACTTTGGCCACAACAACCCCAGGCAGTGCTACAGGCTCAGGGCAGAGTGGTTGAAAGACTCTGTGGAAGAAAAGGATCTGGGGGTTTTGGTCAACACTTTGCTAAACATGAGCCAGCAGTGTGCCCAGGCAGCCAAGAGAGCCAATAGCATCCTGGCTTATATCAGAAATAGTGTTGCCAGTAGGAGCAGGGAGGTGATGATCCCTCTCTATTCAGCCCTGGTGAGGCTGTACCTTGAGTGCTGTGTTCAGTTTTGGGCCCCTCACTAAAAGAAAGACGTTGAGGCAACATAGCTGTGATGGTTTGGAGCATAAGTCTTATGGGGAGCAGCTAAGGGAACTGGGATTGTTCAGTCTGGAGAAGAGGAGACCTTATCGCTCTCTACAGCTCCTGAAAGGAGGTTGTGACAAGGTGGGGGTCGGCCTCTTCTCCCAGGTAACAGTGATAGGACGAGAGGTTATGTTGCATCAGGGGAGGTTCTGGTTGGATATTAGGAAAAATTTCTTCTCAGAAAAAGTGGTCAGGCACTGCAACAGGCTCCCTAGAGATGTTCAAGAAACATTTAGACATTATACTGAAGGAAACAGGGGAAGATAAATGGTTGGACTAGATGATCTTAGAGGTCTTTTCCAACCCATGATTCTATTTTCTGTACAGGGAAGAAAGCATTCACCTTGAAGCAACAGACAATAATTAAATATTCTATCAAATAAATTTTATTTATGCAAAGCTAAGCCAAAAGTGTTATGTAAAAGTGAAAAGCTCTTTTTACATATTAATAAAAGTTTTTTCTTTTTTTCTTTTTTTCTTTACCTCCCCACTTTCTTTGCGGGAAAAGTGAGGACTTAATGATTTACAGGAACCCATTCAGTTTGATTAAAAACAGAGACAGGTATTCAGTCATTCCTATTTTCCCTAGCAAGTAACTGCTGTACAGTATACAATAGCTTAAAGTGCCCAAATAACCATAGGTATCCCACAACAACTTGACTATACAAAACTTTTTGTGGCCAATTAATAATGTTATTGTTTTGATGCAGTACCTTTTTTTTTTTTTAATATATATACAGTAGTCAAATTATATTACTATGTCACATCCAGTATTGCCTCAAGGAAGGAAAGTTACGTTCCTTGACCTTCCAGCTCTGCTGCTGCTATATCTGGTTCTTCATCGTTGTAAATGTTTTCTGCCTAAAGACACAAAATGTTACGTTACAAGTAGTAGACAGTCATTTTTAAGCCAACTACAACACTTACTAAAAACACACACACACACGTACAAAAACACCCACCATGGTAACAAAAAGGCAGCGGAGAGATCACCCCTATCTTGAGGGGAACCTCTCCCTGCCTTTTCTTAAAGAGCAGCCAAACTCAGGAACACGCGCACAGCGGCTACACTTCAGCATCTGCTCTCCCACATTCTTTTGTTTTGGTAGGATAAGTCTCAGACATTGAATGCTCATTCTAAGGAATGTTGTTTTTTTGGGCATATTCCAACTTCAGCCTAAACACACAAATGAAGTAGAAGAACAAGTACTAAAATGGAAAGGCTGACCTCTGACACCAATTTAAGCCTGTTTAACTTTTTCTTCAATTAAAAAATAGGACTTATGTTACCGCAAAGTGATTTCTTCAGTATTTATAGGAGTTTGATCGATTATCGTGTAATGTAAAATAGTATGAACTGACTGAAGAGTTGCTTTCAGTCAGTGAAGATGCAAGCTGTCCTAGAAAGAACAAGCCATTCCAGTTTCACTTACGCTACAAGCTTCAGAGCGACTCACGAGCTGTTTTGACACTCACCATTTGCCATATCTGCATTATGTTGTCCTCTGATACAGAACAGATGACCCAAGGCTCATTAGGATTCCAACTGAAGTCTGAAATTTTGGCAGTGTGTCCTCCATGAATAAACTGTTAAAGAACAGCAACCAAAAAAAAATGAACAAAGAACACAAGCTTCAGTAAGTCATTTTGTCCCTCTTCAAAACCTGAGATCAGCCTAATGAATTTAACTTGTGAGTAACTACAGAAGCAAAAGGTCACTGCTAGAGATTCACAATACAAATGCAAAGAAGGTAAAACAGCACACTCAATTCATCACATACGGACACGGAAGCAATTCCTAAGACAGCTCTGAAAACAACAGTCTGTATTTACTAATAGCAATAACCAAGGGACATCCTTCAAACCGTGCTCCTTCACACCAGGTTGGGTTACAAAAGCCTGCCATTTTTTATACTCATTTTCTCATCTAATTACATGAGCATATGTAGAGTTTACACAGGAAACTGAGAAAACAAGCTACAAGTATTTTCAGCTTATTTCCTGAGGAAACGAAACAAAACCTAAGCTTCAGACTTTCTGCACCAGTAAGGTTCTGAACCTATGTAAGACCTCTTCAGTCTAAGAGAAGAGAAATAATTGGAGACAGTGGCTTGACATGCTTCCAGTTATAGATGAGTACTGGCAAGCATGCGGCCAAACTCTTAAGTGTGATCAAAAATGAAGACGTGTAAATCATGTCTAATACAGCTGTAGAACTGAGCAGAGGAAGCCTATTGCAAGTTAAAACCATGGACTGAAAGCTAGGGAAGTGTGAAGTTTTAGGAATTGCTGCACTTTTAGGAGCACAGTCGTAAGGCATCATACTGCCACACAGGCTGCCATGCCAGCAGTCTGAAACCAGGACAAAAGCATACCAAGAGTTCAGGAGGCCCATCTTCTGCATCCTCTGCAGACTGCTCTTCTCCAATTTTACTGTAAGAAAGTAGTTTATACCTTTTATTAACAGGCAAAATTCAAAATTCCAAACCCTGCCAATTTAAGTTACCAGCTCCTAGCCTTTGTTTCAAGAATTTGCCATTGCTTTTGGTTTCCCTCACTGCCAAAAAATTACAAGCTTCAGGTATAAAACATTAATGTGAAGTACACTGAGGCAAAAATCTGTAATTACTAAACACAGCAGAAAATTTTGCCTGTAATAAAATCTTACAGGAAAGTAACATTAGAAATCTTGTGCTGCTTCTCCGGTATAACTTAATGACCAGGTCTGAGCTCAGCAAGAAAGGCTGGAGAAATGCACAAATAAGGCAATTCTGCAGCTGTTTCTTCAGCATATGGCCATAGTTAGTAAGTGAAAAGAATTATTTCTCACCTTAGGTCCCACACATTAAGCCGACGATCGGTACCACTTGAAGCAAGGATTGTTTCGTTATGAGGAGACCAGTGAACCTATGAAAGAAAACAATTTGACTGGAGCACAGCTACTCATTTCTAAGGCATATCTTGAATCACTGTCACCTGACCAGCAGTTCTCAACAACTAGACTCAATAAACTGGTTTATTCCAGCACAACAGACACTCTATAACTCAAACTCTGTGTTTTAAAGTCATACAACTTCTCAAACTGAACAGCCAACGTTATTTCAGTGCAGCAGATTTAAGATATCATGAATTTCATTGCCTGTTACTCGGATACTACTAAAAAGGCTGAGCTCACAATATTAGATACAAACTCAAGTTCTCTTCAAGGCAAGATGTTATAGAGACAACTTCTACCATTACTGAGGGTAGTTGCAGGCTCCCAGTATCTTTTTAACAGTAAGCTGTCATACGTGGAAAGAAACTATGCGGTACTATCTCTTATTAATGGAACCAGAATTCGGTACTTATTTTGACAGATTTATTGATTGTGGTCAGTCACTATACAAAAATCCACATGTTCCTGTGCTCATCTAGTTTTGGTTACAGTTTGCATGACAAGTTACCCACCTGAAAAATTTCATCCTTATGAGACTCAAAAGAATGGAGTTTCAATTTTAAGTTTCGAAGATCCCATAGAGCGACTGTCTGGGAAAAGAAAAAGACGTTCTTACTACAATGGCTTTAGAGTTATCATTTAAGAATAGGTACAAATTTAAGGTAAACACAAATAAGAACCTTGTCAGCCGAACCAGTCGCTAAAATGAACTCGCTGTACGGATTGAAGGACAGACAGTTGACCTCAGCTGTATGAGCATCTACAGAATGACTTGGCTTGGATGTAGTATTAGATCTTGTGTCCCAACTGTTGCAATGAAGGGTTTGGGGGAGGAGGGAGCAGAGAGAACAAAATGGAAGAGAACAAGCATAAGTTTTCATGGAAGACTATTATCAACTACAGAACACACTATGAGACTACTGTATTTCTAAAACTAGTCTGAATCTACAGATTTAATCCCAAATCCTCCCAGGGCTTTTGTCCACCATACATACACAGTTTACATCAGGAACTTTATATACATAATTACAATTTACTTGCACATGATGTGGACGCATTAGATGACATGCAGGTTTCAGAGCTTCTGCAGCATTATTACAACTGATTGTGCTAGAGTGCTACATTAGACTATTTCAGAATTCATGTATTTCTCAACAACATCTCAAGTGCTTTGGATTGGCCCACTGACAGGATACAGCAGCACTATTCATCAAGCGCTACTCTAACTTACATCATAAGCTTCTGATCATCAGCCACAGATCCAAACAGAGACTCATGAAGCAGATGCCATGCCACATCTTCTACTACTGCAGAGTGCCCAGTAAAGATTGCTTTCGCATCAACAGTTTTGCCTTCTTTTGAACCAGCGCTGATATCCCATAAACACACAGTCTGTAAATAAGAATATGTACTATTATAATTATTATATAATCATTGTATAATTATTTTTGCATCCAGGCCTGAGGCCCCCAGCACAAGAAAAATGCAGAACTCTTGGAACAGGTCCAGAGGAGGGCCACCAAGATGATGAGAGGGCTGGAGCACCTCTCCTAGGAAAAAAGATTGAGGGAGCTTGGAGAAGTGAAGTGGGAGACCTCATTGTGGCCTTCCAATACTTGAAGGGAGCGTATAAACAGGAGGGGGAATGACTGTTTACATGGGTGGATAGCGATAGGACAAGGGAGAATGGTTTTAAAATAAGTCAGAGGAGATTTAGGTTGGATATTAGGAGGAAGTTTTTCACACAGAGGGTGGTGATGCACTGGAACAGGTTGCCCAGGGAGGTTGTGGATGCCCCGTCCCTGGAGGGACTCAAGGCCAGGCTGGATGTGGCTCTGGGCGGCCTGGTCTAGTAGTTGGCGACCCTGCCCACGGGAGGGGGGTTGAAACTCGATGATCTTTGAGGTCCTTTTCAACCCAGGCCATTCTATGATTCTATTGTAAGCAATAAGTCAACTGAGTTATTGGTCAGTTTTCTGCAAATTCAAGGCCCAAAGATTGTTTCTAAAGTCACGATAGTAATTTACAAAAACATCCCTATTCCAGCACATTGTGTTTCACTAATAAAGCTCAAAGAAATTTGTTGGCTATTAGTTCAGTTGATCATTGATAGTCTTACTAATCTATGGCCTCGAACCCAAGCCAGTTCAAAGGGTACACCAATTTCTTCCAGCAGTAAGAACATTCTGTTCTTACTTCACCCAGAACATTACAAAGAACTGGTTGCCAATTATAGGCAAAAGTCAACCAACATAACATTCCATAATACAACATTAGAGCTTCCCCACATAGCAATATAAAGCTACACTAATCCTGTCCTTCCCTAATTGTCTATTGCCACTTTTTTTTTTTTTTGGAGAAAAAAAAATGTGCTTTTTACATGATCATCTGATGCACTGAGAAGATGTCCTTTCAAATTTGAGTTCCATGACAAACCATAGCCTTCCTTCTGGTGCCCTCTTAATCTAAGATCTGGATTACACTCTCCACTTGGGTCTGAAAGAGAAGAAATTCCTTTTGTTAATCTTCATCTTGCATATCATCCATGAGAACATCTTTATTACTTAAGAACTTTGTTTCCGTTGCAATAATCATATTTTACACATCAGTTTCATAGTAGAGCGCTGCTTCTGTGGAGACTGACTAACGTTATTAAGCATGACCAGTTAAAGTCACTGATGATCTGTGCCTCCTTATCCAGAGTCCACCACTCAACTTCCCCTTTACAGCTAAATACAAGATTAATCCAGTGACAGAAACATTTTGCTTAGTTTCGAGTAGTCTGACCCACCTGGTTTTGAAGGATGTTTAGTGTAGTCAAATACCAACACATCAGCAGAAGGTGTTTTAGTAGCAATGATACATGGGTTCTGTGGCATGTAACGAGCACGATTCACTTCACCTTCGTGGTTAATTTTAATCTCTGTTTCAATTTTGCCAGTCACAGATCCAAACCCACCAAACTCTGCATTTGAAAGAAAAGGGTCAGTTGATAATCCATTTAGAACAGTTGATATTAAACAGCATTTTGCATTTCTCCCCCACTCCAAGAAACCATGGCAAGCATCTTAAAATAACAATACAATAAAGCCTACGAAAGTTAAGAATCACATGGCAGAATATTAACACTTTAGGTATGCTCAACCCTCTATCACACAAACCCTTTCAGAGCTTTAATCCCTATCTGAGATAGGTATATATCAGCATTTCAACCAGATCTGTTAATTGTAAGGAAAGCTAAGAGGGACTACATGTCATAACATTACTTGAAACCTGTAATGTTGGAAGGACTTCTCTTTTTAGTTGCTACTTATGAAGTGGAATTAGTGTGAACTGCTAAGTATCTGCCAGCTTTTAACAAAGTTAGAGTACCACTAGACAGAATGCTTACTAAAGTTATGTTTTAGCAATAGCATAAGAACGCATGCATTGCCCACCTCCTTTCTCACTGTCATACTGGGAAGTATCAAACTGATCATCATTGGGAATCTGGACTCTTGCAACAACCAGATGGTTCTGTTCATCAGAGGTGTGTGTTCCCAAAACCAGCCAGTGTAGAGCATAATCCTTTCCTTCCGACCTGTTTAGAACAATAAATTGATGCAATAAAATACATGCTCAGGTCTAGAAGTTTGATAGCTAGCAACAATAGATCCAAACTTTTAAAGGAGTGGAGAAAAAAAAACAAAAAGAGAGACTGGTTTAAGAGATCCTTTATTCTATCACAAAACACTTGTGCAATAGAGCAAACTAGACTCTAACATACGCAATCCAGTGATACAACCAGCAAGGCTAGAGTGATAATAAAAGCCAGTGAACACTGCCACTACTGCTTGAATGTGACAATTAAAGTTTGCACAGTAGCTACAGGGTGATACTAATACCTCCTTCCATCTTTAGTCCTCCTAGTAGGTGCACAATATTGATTTTAAAAGCAATCAACACCATGTTCTAAAATACTGAAAAATGGCAACCTTCTCTTATAAGCGTTCACTGTTTACTAATATACTAGAGTTTTCAGAAGCTTGTTTTAAAACTCTGCACAAATCCTACTTAAATCAAATTCCTCTTCTGGCAGCTAAACACAACATTTAGTAATAAGTAAAAGGCTGGAGAGTCAGTGTCATTCATCTCTGAAAGGATAACATTTGAACTGTCAAAAACAAGCAACTTCTGCATTCTATAAAGCAAGAAAACCAACCAAAAACTATTCAGGTTATGAGTCCAGCAAACAGGTGTGTCTGGGGCAATCATAAATCACTGCAGGTATTATTTACTCCACTTCCAAGGCACTGTCACACATGTTGAGGGTGAAAAACAGTGTACACACAATGCACACACACTTACTTGCATAGGGAACAGGTGTCCCATCATGCCAGGTGCCATACAGACTGTCCTTGCCTTAAACGGCTTACAGATTTTGACACTCGATAACTGGAAATACCAGGTTTTAAACTGAACATTAAGTCAATCTGCAAAATACGAGGCAAGCAGAAGTGTTCCTCATAAGGGCACCACACCCTCAAGTCCCCACTCCACTTTCTCCATGCCATGATTAGTTAGTTCACATCTCTCAACATTTTTCCCAAACATTCTAGTATACAGAACTGATTACCTAGGCACCAAGTACAGCTTCATTTACATTAAGGTGGAATTTTTGAGAGGAAAGCAACCACCCTGCAATTACTGCATGAACTCTGCATGTAAGATACTTTAAAAGCTAGCTGTATCCAGCTCACAACAAGAGGGAAGTGGACCTTGTCTGCTATCTTGATGGAGTCCTGAGTGGTTACTCTGACCATTTAGAGTCTCTACTAGCTGATGCACGAACAGAACGCAACCCCAAAATTCTACAATGAATGGACTAGTGAGTGTGCACTTTCAGAGTCAAGTGAAAGTATGGGGAGATCAAGATATCTGAAGCCAACAGTGAGCCAGGGACAAACCAGGGCATTAAGTATCAGTCTTACAAGAACAATATCCCTTTAAGCTCAACCTTGTAACAAAAGAATACAGAGACAGACAAGATAGCTTCCACAGAACAGCAGTTTGTAGCACACATCAAGAAAAACAACATTCAAGAAAATGTTAATGCAGCACATTTCTGATGACAACTCACTATAGAAGACAGTAGGAGCACATGCATTAGAACACACTTCAATACAACGTCAAAGATTTCTCTCCTCACACCTCACAACACTATGGGGTGTTTCTCTTCAGAACTCCTGTATATCTGAAAGGTTTGGAGTGCTGTAAGTGAAACAAACTGTCACACACTTACAAAGGGGAGTTCCAGGATTGTTCAGTCTGAAGGAGGCACAAGGGAGACCTTATTGCTTTCTACAACTCCTGAAAGGAGGTTCTGGTGAGGTGGGGGTCGGCCTCTTCTCCCAGGTAACAGAGATAGGATGAGAGGGAATGGTCTCAAGTTGTGCCAGGGAAGGTCAAGGTTGGATATTAGGGAACATGTCTTCTCAGAAGAAGTGGTGAGGCAGTGGCACAGCTGCCCAGGGAGGTGGTGGAGTCACCGTCCCTGGAGGTGTTGGAGAACTGCGTGGATGTGGCACTGAGGGCCACGGTTAGTGGGCATGGTGTGATGGGATGCTGGCTGGACTAGATGGTCTTAGTGGTCTTTTCCAACCTTAACAATTCTGTGATTCTAAGGCAAGTCACTGCAGCCTCGAGTGCTTTCCCTTTGAGTGGCTTTGCTGATGTGGTTAACCGAGACAGATGGAGCAGAATGAACCAAGACAGACTAGCAGAAGGAGTCACCCACAGCTCACAGCCTACAGCGAGGGACAGGAGCAGCCGAGCCCTCTGCCCCCTGGTACCTTCCAGGACTGCATCACTCCCTCACCTGCTCACATCAGGCAGCCACTGCACGGTGAGGCTGGGCCACTCCAGCGCGTGTGTCATCACCAGGTCGTACAAGAAGGGGGTGTTCTTCTTCCAGATCTTGTACTCCTCGCTGATGACGCGCTCCTCCACAGTGTCCTCCAGCACTGGGGGGAGTCGGGGCCATTGAGAAGGGGGGGCATGCAGCGCCC